>NC_137461.1:0-2500 GCF_964235325.1 Thermobia domestica | reverse complement strand
TAGGTTAGGTTAGGTTAGGTTAGGTTAGGTTAGGTTAGGTTAGGTTAGGTTAGGTTAGGTTAGGTTAGGTTAGGTTAGGTTAGGTTAGGTTAGGTTAGGTTAGGTTAGGTTAGGTTAGGTTAGGTTAGGTTAGGTTAGGTTAGGTTAGGTTAGGTTAGGTTAGGTTAGGTTAGGTTAGGTTAGGTTAGGTTAGGTTAGGTTAGGTTAGGTTAGGTTAGGTTAGGTTAGGTTAGGTTAGGTTAGGTTAGGTTAGGTTAGGTTAGGTTAGGTTAGGTTAGGTTAGGTTAGGTTAGGTTAGGTTAGGTTAGGTTAGGTTAGGTTAGGTTAGGTTAGGTTAGGTTAGGTTAGGTTAGGTTAGGTTAGGTTAGGTTAGGTTAGGTTAGGTTAGGTTAGGTTAGGTTAGGTTAGGTTAGGTTAGGTTAGGTTAGGTTAGGTTAGGTTAGGTTAGGTTAGGTTAGGTTAGGTTAGGTTAGGTTAGGTTAGGTTAGGTTAGGTTAGGTTAGGTTAGGTTAGGTTAGGTTAGGTTAGGTTAGGTTAGGTTAGGTTAGGTTAGGTTAGGTTAGGTTAGGTTAGGTTAGGTTAGGTTAGGTTAGGTTAGGTTAGGTTAGGTTAGGTTAGGTTAGGTTAGGTTAGGTTAGGTTAGGTTAGGTTAGGTTAGGTTAGGTTAGGTTAGGTTAGGTTAGGTTAGGTTAGGTTAGGTTAGGTTAGGTTAGGTTAGGTTAGGTTAGGTTAGGTTAGGTTAGGTTAGGTTAGGTTAGGTTAGGTTAGGTTAGGTTAGGTTAGGTTAGGTTAGGTTAGGTTAGGTTAGGTTAGGTTAGGTTAGGTTAGGTTAGGTTAGGTTAGGTTAGGTTAGGTTAGGTTAGGTTAGGTTAGGTTAGGTTAGGTTAGGTTAGGTTAGGTTAGGTTAGGTTAGGTTAGGTTAGGTTAGGTTAGGTTAGGTTAGGTTAGGTTAGGTTAGGTTAGGTTAGGTTAGGTTAGGTTAGGTTAGGTTAGGTTAGGTTAGGTTAGGTTAGGTTAGGTTAGGTTAGGTTAGGTTAGGTTAGGTTAGGTTAGGTTAGGTTAGGTTAGGTTAGGTTAGGTTAGGTTAGGTTAGGTTAGGTTAGGTTAGGTTAGGTTAGGTTAGGTTAGGTTAGGTTAGGTTAGGTTAGGTTAGGTTAGGTTAGGTTAGGTTAGGTTAGGTTAGGTTAGGTTAGGTTAGGTTAGGTTAGGTTAGGTTAGGTTAGGTTAGGTTAGGTTAGGTTAGGTTAGGTTAGGTTAGGTTAGGTTAGGTTAGGTTAGGTTAGGTTAGGTTAGGTTAGGTTAGGTTAGGTTAGGTTAGGTTAGGTTAGGTTAGGTTAGGTTAGGTTAGGTTAGGTTAGGTTAGGTTAGGTTAGGTTAGGTTAGGTTAGGTTAGGTTAGGTTAGGTTAGGTTAGGTTAGGTTAGGTTAGGTTAGGTTAGGTTAGGTTAGGTTAGGTTAGGTTAGGTTAGGTTAGGTTAGGTTAGGTTAGGTTAGGTTAGGTTAGGTTAGGTTAGGTTAGGTTAGGTTAGGTTAGGTTAGGTTAGGTTAGGTTAGGTTAGGTTAGGTTAGGTTAGGTTAGGTTAGGTTAGGTTAGGTTAGGTTAGGTTAGGTTAGGTTAGGTTAGGTTAGGTTAGGTTAGGTTAGGTTAGGTTAGGTTAGGTTAGGTTAGGTTAGGTTAGGTTAGGTTAGGTTAGGTTAGGTTAGGTTAGGTTAGGTTAGGTTAGGTTAGGTTAGGTTAGGTTAGGTTAGGTTAGGTTAGGTTAGGTTAGGTTAGGTTAGGTTAGGTTAGGTTAGGTTAGGTTAGGTTAGGTTAGGTTAGGTTAGGTTAGGTTAGGTTAGGTTAGGTTAGGTTAGGTTAGGTTAGGTTAGGTTAGGTTAGGTTAGGTTAGGTTAGGTTAGGTTAGGTTAGGTTAGGTTAGGTTAGGTTAGGTTAGGTTAGGTTAGGTTAGGTTAGGTTAGGTTAGGTTAGGTTAGGTTAGGTTAGGTTAGGTTAGGTTAGGTTAGGTTAGGTTAGGTTAGGTTAGGTTAGGTTAGGTTAGGTTAGGTTAGGTTAGGTTAGGTTAGGTTAGGTTAGGTTAGGTTAGGTTAGGTTAGGTTAGGTTAGGTTAGGTTAGGTTAGGTTAGGTTAGGTTAGGTTAGGTTAGGTTAGGTTAGGTTAGGTTAGGTTAGGTTAGGTTAGGTTAGGTTAGGTTAGGTTAGGTTAGGTTAGGTTAGGTTAGGTTAGGTTAGGTTAGGTTAGGTTAGGTTAGGTTAGGTTAGGTTAGGTTAGGTTAGGTTAGGTTAGGTTAGGTTAGGTTAGGTTAGGTTAGGTTAGGTTAGGTTAGGTTAGGTTAGGTTAGGTTAGGTTAGGTTAGGTTAGGTTAGGTTAGGTTAGGTTAGGTTAGGTTAGGTTAGGTTAGGTTAGGTTAGGTTAGGTTAGGTTAGGTTAGGTTAGGTTAGGTTAGGTTAGGTTAGGTTAGGTTAGGTTAGGTTAGGTTAGGTTAGGTTAGGTTAGGTTAGGT
>NC_137460.1:303202372-303458361 GCF_964235325.1 Thermobia domestica | reverse complement strand
GTGAGCCCACAGGCCGCTAGTCATCGTCATAATTACGTAAATCCTGGTAGGAATAAAAGAACAGACTATTCTCAAATTATGACGATTAACACCCTGCAAGCTGTAGGATAAGTTGCCCCAAAACACTGATCTTGTTGTCAGATAAATACACAGTCTAATAATCCCTAACCACACAATTACCTAGAAACAATTAATTTGAAGGATTATTAATTTTACTTTACTTTCCTGAGCGTTGTATACACTTGGATATATTTCAGTTCAGTTCGTCGAAGAGGAAGGAGGTTCGCCTCTCTGTCTGGTGAACACATGTGAGAAATGGGAATCAGCGTGTAACAATGGAGAACCACCGTGGGCTCCTTTATACAAAGGAAAAGTGTCCAAAAAAATGTTCGAGCGAGTATTTTTAAGAGCGGGGAGTGAATATCTTATTACTAAGTGTGCAGGTGTCAGTGCGTTTCTTATTGTGATACTCCTATCGGCCCACGAAATCGAGCCAAATCCTGGCCCCGATATGGAGCACATTAAGAAGCTATTTGCGGAACTAAAAACAGGACAGGGCAGTCTGATAGATGACGTGAGACATGTGAGGCTTGAATTAAAAACAGTGCTTCAGAAAATCTCACAACTCGAAAACGAACTCCCGAAAACAAAAACCGAATTAAAGAAATTTGAAAGGGGAAGTCTTTCTTTGCAGCAGAAGATAGATTATCTGGAAAGAGAGTCCAGAAGAAATAATGTTTTTATGGTATAAGTGAGAGTGTGCATAAACACGACACGTGGGAAGAAAGTGAACGCAAAGTCATTGTTCTCATAAGAAACTGTCCAGATAATAATATTGTTGTCAATAGTAATATGATTGAGAGAGCGCATAGAATGAGAAGTAAATTAAAGAAACGTCCTATTGTGGTTAAGTTTAATTCATTCAAAAAGAAAGAGGAAATTCTAAGGTTGGGGAAAAAATTCGATCTCAGGGAGGGTCAGTAACTGCACATTTCTCTGACGGAGTGAAACAAAACTCGTGAAGAAGTAAAGAAACATCTAGTGCAAGCAAGAAATGACGGGTGCTTTGCAAATTTACGTTATGACAAACTACTAGTAAATGGGGCGAAATATACGTTACAACAGCATAGTGACTACGAAAAGGAAAGGAACAAAACAGCTGATAGTTACATCCGGCTGTTAGAACAAGCTGCTCCCTCTCCTCCCGTAAATGCTACCCCTCAGCACATTCTGAAGATCCCATCGCAGGGGGCTGGGAATCAACGCGTACCAGTAGTAGTGACCTTGGCCGCAAACAGCAGAAGTGAAAAGAAGTGGAAGATCATATCCTACAACAGTGTCAACACGAATCAATGAACCTAAAAGTTCTTATGACCAAAACAACAGCAAATCATTGAACATTCTAGTGCATAATATTCAAGGAATAATGACAAAAATAGACGACCTGGAGGTGCTTGTGAGCTCTATAGAAACAACACCTGATGTGATTTGTATTGCCGAACATTGATGCAATAAAGATATCAAAGTTACGTCAAAGTTCTGAAAAATAGGATCATTAGTAGTTTCTGCAGAAGAGATCATATGCGAGGTGGGTCTTTTATTTTCTTAGCAAATTCAGTACAAGATCAGTTAGGGAATTATCTGATTTGTGTAGCTTATCATGTGAATTTGGCTTCGAATGTTCAGCTGTGTTATTTGAAAATTTAAATTTTATTATTGTTACAATATACCGTAGCCAATCTGATTCGATACAAATATTCTTGCAGTATCTACAAGATCAGCTCGATAAGATCAATTAATTACATTAAAGTAGGGATGGGCAAGATCGCTTTTCCTAGAAACCGGAAACCGGTTTCTAGAAAAACGAAAAACGATATTTCGGTTTACTCCAAAACCGGTTTCGGTATTCTCCGAAAACCGGTTCGGTTCTTCACCGAAACAGGTTTCGGTTTTCTTCAAAATCGATTCCGATTTTCTTCAAAACCGGTTCGGTTTCACGGAAACTGGTTTGCAGTGAAACATTTTCGATAACAAATGAAACTATTCCTGTGGAAATGGAATCGGTTTCCGGAGAACAACGAAATACTTTTTCTGGTCAGAAATAGAACACATTTTGGAAAAAAACGGAACAGGCTTCCAAGAAAACCGAAAGCGGATCGCGTGAAAAACCGAACCAGTTTTGGAGAAAACCGGTTTCAGTGAAAACCTATAACCATTTTCGGTGAAAACAAAACCGGTTTTCTAAAAACCGAAAACCGGTTGTGTACCCACCACTAATAAAAGAAAGTACTAATGTGTGGTGATTTTAACGTAGACTTTTTAAAAGAAACTTTGGCAAAGCATCGTGTGTTGTCGCTTATCAATTCTTATAACATCAATTGATTAAATGACCAACTAGAATAACTTCACACTCACAAACAGCCACTGATAATGCTTCTACGGATATAGAGTACGAAAGCTTTCAATACCAGATACTTGATGGTCTCTCTGACCATACGTGTCAATTACTGAAAATTAGACTAGGAGGTTATTTTAATCACAGCAATAAAACAATTACCTATAGGTCTTATAACGCAAAAAATATTAGTAAATTTCTAAACTTACTTGAAAAAGAAAAATTGGGATATATATACATATATACAACAGTATTGGCAAATCTTTTGAATTGTTTTCCAATATCCTTCTAAATGTCCTCAAAAAATGCTTTCAGTATGTAAAGCGCAAAAGCTAAGACAGAAGTTAAAAGAGTGGATAACATCAGAAATCCAACAATTTAGTAAACTAAAACGCCAACTCCTTAGACATACACGAAGTTCGGTAGGACAGAAATCTAATATTAAGTTATTTGTAAACTAATACAAGAAAATGATACGAAATGCAAAAAAAGACTTTTTCTCACACAAAATTGCAACTGCACAAATTAAATTTAAATCTTTATGGGAAGCGGTAAGATCTAATATTGAATGTAATAAAAAGAAACATCCTCAAATGATATCAAATTAAATATTAATCGAACACTGACTAGCGACCCAATACTCATTTGTGAGGTCCTAAATAAACAATTCAGTGAAGTTGCTCAGACAGTCAGTTGGACCTCAAATACCACAGAAGATCCTATCACACTATTAAAAGCAGCTACATCACGAGTATCTGAAAACATATTTCAGACCCATAACCGAATACGAAACTCTATCCCAATTTTAAAAAATTGCATGATAATAAAGCCACAGGAGACGAAATCTCGGTAAAAATCACTAAACAATGTTCCAAGCTACTAACACCACACCTTTCTTATTTATTTAACGAATGGATTCTACAAGGAATCTTCCCTACTAAACAAAAAGTAGCTAAAGTTAAACCAATTTATAAAAAAGATAACAAATGCTTGGCTTGAAATTATAGACCAATCTCACTATTACCTGCTTTAGCAAAGTCCTTGAAAACATAATCAAAACCAGGCTCCTAAATTTTCTCATGAAACACGATATTATATTAAAACACCAACACCGTTTTCTCTCAGGCAAAAGTACTACTTCAGCTAATTTCAATCTTATTATACTGCAAGGACTAAATGAAAAACTTCTACTATTAGGTATATACTACGATTTAATTAAAGTTTTTGATCTTGTAAATCATGAAATTCTTCTACAGAAGCTAAAACATTACGGCATAAGATGCAAGTGTTTGACGCTCTTGGAGTCCTAGTTAAAAGATAGAAAGCAAAAAGTAGAAATCATTAATTCTTCATCTGGACATTCACAGAATTTCCAATCAACTCTCAGAGAAATTCGACATGGAGTCCCTCAAGGTTCCATTCTAGGTTCCCTCCTTTTTCTAATTTATATAAATCGTTTACAAACGAACATACCAGATACAAATATAATAATGCATGGGGATGACATCAGTATAATAATAAAAGCTAAGAATATAAATTCATTACCTTCTTAATTTGAAGAGGTCACTGAAACATTAAAAAATGGCTTAGCAGTAACAAATTAGTCTTGAATAACATTAAAACTCAATATATATTGTTCACACTATTCAAAATAAAAGAAGAAAAATATGCATCAATAAACACATTTATGCAACTAGGAAGTACTACTGAATTCTTAGGAACTATCATTAACCTCTTGGGGATCCTATGCACTTTTCATGGCACATTGCGTTATTTCTCTTCTATTTGAGCTTTTTCGTTCGTTTTTTTTTTTTTTTTTTTGTTGTTGTTTTTCAAGTCCAGACACATTGTAGAAGACATTACATATGGTTTCAGACTGTCCTGCGTCCAGACATAAGAGGTGATGACGTCATAAGTCAAAAATTTCTTTTCTCATTTTCTAAGCCTATGTTCAATATTTTTTGGCGGGCTTATTTTTCTACGTAGAAGATTGAAATTTTGCACAAACATTCAGTCCACCGAGTCGTATTTACAAGATTTTTTGTTCCGATGTCAGTGCTAAAACAGGGGGAACCAGAGGGGCAAAGTGGTAAAAAAAAGGGATTTTTTACCCCGAAAATACCGTTTTTCGTCAGCTTCCCGCCTTACATACATGAGAGAACCACGTGAGTCATACCCTCTGAAAGGCCGTTCCATTCTGAAGAGAACGACGGTCGAATTATTATTCTAGGGTAATTAGGGCCGTCTCAGTGAATTTGTATCCAAATATACTTCTGTATAGGGTAAAAGTGGGGCAAAATAGGGAAATTTTTTCTGGCGGGCCTATTTTTTCAAGTAGAAGATTGAAATTTTGCACAAACATTCAGTCCACCGAGTAGTATTTACCAGAAGTTTTTTTTCGATTTCTGCGTAAAAACAGGGGGGTCCAGAGGGGCAGAAGTTGAAAAAGGGGTTTTTTAGTCCAAAAAATTTTGGGGGGGAATTTTCCCCCTTTACATACATGATAGAGATACGTGAGTCATACCGTCTGAAAGGCAGTTCTGTTCTGAAGAGAATGATGGGCGAAACATGACCCTCGGGTAATTAGGGATGTCAAAGGAAATTTTTTCCCTGAGATCATGGTGTTTTGCGGTCGTTTTGGGCATGGTGGGAATTCCTGATAAAATTTCTCCCACCCTTACTATTCAAGATAGAAACTTGAAATTTGGTACACACATTTAGTTTACCAAGTACTATCCATCAGATTTTTGGAGGTCTCTACGTTCTCACAGAGGGGAGCCAGGGGGGCCCAAAGTTGGACAAAAAATTTTCCCATCAAAATTTTCCTTTTGACATCAATTTTCCCTCTCCTGGTGTATGGTATGGGCATGAAAGTGATATCATTTGAAAGCCTGCTCTATTCTGAAAAGAATGAGGTATGAACCATGATCCTAGGATAAATAGTGACGATGCAGTAGCTGCTTGACTGAAAGTCTAAAAAATAGCCCAAAATGCCAGGATCCGGAAAGGGTTAATGAAAATCTTAAATGAACAAAACATATTCAGGCAGTGTCACATAAACTTAACTCAAAATTATATGCATTAAGAATATTAAAAGACAGCTTAAACACAAACGCTCTCATACATGTCTACTACGAGCTTATTCATCCACTTCTAATTTTTGGAATTATTTTCTGGGGTTACTCTGGACACCGCTCTGCACTATTTTTAAAACAAAAGCAATATGAATTATAGCAGGTTTAAAGCGTAGAAACAGCTGTAAACAATTTTTAGGAAATTTAAAATATAAACTCTTGCGTCATTGTATATATATATGAAATAGTTAGTTTTATCAAAAACTTAAACGTGAATTTTCCAACAACATACAGATATACGTAGTACTGGGAATATTTATAAGAAGTCCTGTTTCATTAGACCAAGCTTAGTGAGGCATGGACCTAGACATATGGGTAAGACTCTCGACAATAAATTACCAAATGAAATGAAACTTAAAATCAATTACAAGTTGTTTTAAAAGAAAGCTAAAAAAAAGAAAGATAGAGAAAGAATGACTTAATACAAAACGCGTACTATTCCATAAATGAGTTTCTCCAAGATTACAAAATGTCAAAAACTGACAAATTAGTTCTTGTTTGGCAAATCCTTGTAAATTATGTAAATTTTTAATCTTCTATTGGTTTTTCTATTGTTTTTCCTTCACTGAATACTATTTTTGTTAATGTAAACTTTTAAATATTTTTTGTGTTGTAAAAGTTTTGATGATTTTCTTCACATTATGTGTTATGTATTATGTATTCCTTTTATATATATCATTTTGTGTATTGTACTGAACCTTCCAAATACCATGTATTATGGTTTCATGGACTAAATATATCAAATTAAATCATATACTAAGCTTGTTAACGCTCCCCATTCGTACCTCTTGCATCCATCTTACACGCCATTTTACCTTTCCCTATTTTCTCTCCTTTATCAATGTAAATATCATACAAAACCTGCATCTTCACGTGAATCACACATTCACAAATAGTTTGAGTCCATTACTACACTAAATAAAAATATAATTCCCTAGTCACGATAAAGACATAAATAGTCACCATTCTCCTTTTCTCTTCTATTTTTTTTCCGCCAACGGGCTCTCTCTCTCTTTTACTACTGACGTTTCAATTTCTGTGTAACTGTCTAACGTTGCCAAGCGAAGTGTTTGTATAGAAATGTCACAAGAATGATAATTTTATAAAGGTCTTTAGTTAAATATAAATTTGCGAAAGTTGTCGGATGGCGACAATTCTCATATTTAACAATTTTACTGTAATAGATGATATTGCTACTAAAACCGCCTCATTATCTATACCAATATAAATATATTATAGCTTGTTTTTTTTATTTTCTATATACCTTAAAGGTATATAAGGTATATATATATATATACCTTCATGTAGAAGAAGAAGAAGCAAGAGAGTTGAGTGGGATCTCCTATAAACCTACGCTACAATTACACTTTCTTTTTTATTTACACGTAATACATCCCCTTCTTTTTTCTACTCTTTGTTTTCTCTTAATTTGCAATTCCCACTTTTCTCTAACATTTTGCTTTGTTCAACTTGGCTTTCAGACCTCTTTCACTGTCTGAACTTCTTTCCCAATTTTGACCTTTTGCTGACTTTGACCTTTTCCCCGATTGTGTCCTTTCTTTCCAATTGTTTAATGTATTTTATTCAATTTTGTTTCTGAATCATAAATCCTTCGTGTGAGTTACACATTTGCCAAATTTGTAATCGTAGCACCCACGTTTAGCGAGCTGGTGCACATACCTACTTGACCGGTAATGGTCTACAACTAGACCAGACAAAAAATTTTCATGGGGAAGTTCGACAGGGCTGTGCTATTGCGTGCATCGTAGCTCCTCCAAGATGAAGGAGCTTAAATGGGCCCAGTGATACACCTACACTACACTTACACTTTCTGTTCCATTTACACGTACATACATTCCCTTCTTTTAATACTCTTTCTCTTTTCTATTTTCATTTTACACTTCCCACTTTCCTCTACTTTTTTGTACTGTTCACCTTGGCTTTTCGCCCTCTTTCCCTGTCTGAACTCCTTTCCCGACTTTGACTTTTTCCTGATTCTTTACTTTTTTCCCGACTTGTGTCAATTCTTCCCGATTGTGTCCTGTATATTATTCTATTTTGTTTTTCAGTCATAAATCCTCTGTTTGAGGTACATATTTGACCAATTCGCATTAGTAGCACATATGACTAGAAAGCTGGTGCACCTACCTATTTGACTCTTAATAGTCTTATGAAGAGAAGAAGAATTTTCATGACTTGATTCCATGAGAAGCTCATACATCACACAAACGGTATAAGACTAATGAAAGTTTATGTAAATATTCTTTTTGTGTGAAAATGCAACTTTTACAATAGACGTCTTCAGAATCTGAGTATTCTTAATGAAAATATGTTAACAGTAAAAATTTGGTAATTATAATGTTACTTGCACTTTTTAAATGGTAAAGAATAGCATGTTTTTATTATGAAAGCATTCATAAATTCGACTCCGTCCTGTAAGGAGCTAAAAGGAGTACAGAAGTTAATTTGTAGCTTGGCGTAGATCCTTGAGCAGTTAAAGCTTGTAGTGTGTTTATGTAGGAAGCTTGATAGCCAATATGTGATCATAGGACTCACCAAAGAGTTTCTTGGTCGTTATGTGGATAGCGTAAGAGCCTTTGGCGGGAGAAACATTCGATTCTCGGCGAGAGTTATGTGGTTCGGATTACACTAAGTAGGAGGTGCACGAGAAGGTTCTAGAACACAGATCCCCTATATAGGTTAGAAGTTAGATTGGTTCCTTTCTATACCAAAGTTTAATATTTAATTCACATAGTATTGCCGAGCGAGCGTCAGCGAATGAAGGCGGGTTAGAGCCCCACAGCGCACATTGTTTTCTGTCTATATTACAACTAAATGTTAAGGGGGACCTGTGTTCTAGAACCTTGCCGACGTGCACACCTCATAAAGTTGATGTTGATTGTTAAACTAAAATCTGCTATTGTTTAGGGATGCTGGGGGTGCAGCATTCCCACCGTTTTTTTTTTTTTTTTTCGATATTCCGATTCAGTTGTTTTATGGTTTCACACGTTATATTAGGTTACCAACATTTAATTCAGACGGTATTGCAGAGCGAGTGTTAGCGAGTGGGGGAGGATCAGAGCCCGCAGTGCACGTTCTTTACTGTCTTCGTTACGAACATTTCACTTTTTTTTCTCACATAAATCACTTACACTTACCTTTTTAAATTGTACACGTCCCCTTTTTGCCTTTAAAATTTATGGACGATATTTTCTCACCACTATCAATCCTGTTCTGTAACTCATCCTGTTTTCCAGCAATTTTGGACTCCCATCTCTGAACAGTTACCTTAAAAACAATTCAAGAAGTATTCATCGAAAGTAAAAGCATTTTAAATGGCATTACTGCTTTAGCGCGGGACCAATTTAGAAATCACAAAAAAGTATCAAAACGTATTATATTTGGTTATATTTGGTTGGACTATATAAAATTACGTTAGATTGCTTTGCTTTAGACGTGCAATTTTACTGTACGAATACGTAGTGTAAATATAGTAGTAGCAGTTGTTTTAGTAGGAACGGGTTAGAAGCCCCGCAGGGGTTGGTTGGATTCAGTTCTCGACATGAAATGGGCAAATTAAAGACTTGCGCAAATTTTTCTGTAATTATACAATCTATGGAACCGTATAGTAAAACAAGTGTACTTCTCCACGAAATAATCCATCCGTCTCCGATACAGTGCCGCTTACAACATCACAAACAGCCAACAAATACAACTTTCAATATTCCCCTTCCCTGACTTTGACTCATTCTTCCCCACAAATGATTTATCCAATTGATCCGGTAAATTTCCTAAAATTGGTCCGGCGATACAGCAGTAAACCCTTTTAAATTTAGATATGTATTCCGTTAACCTCTGCCTACGTTCGAACCTAATGATAGTGACTTATAATTATATTAGATTAGTTTAACTTTTGTTTACTTACCTTAGTATGTTAGTTTGGGTCGGGCGGGTTTCGTCGAAACTTAATCCTAGATTAATAAAGAAATAAATAAAAAAAAACAGGCTAAAAATTTGAAATTATCTAACAAAGAACCCCTTGTGTGCGAGGTCGCAAGTGCAATCTCTAGTAAGGCTCATTTGAAAATGTAGTGTCAACAATGATAACAGGAAAAATATTATCTGCTAATGACTCACCATGTGCATCAGGAGAGCGATAGAAAATAAGTGTCCTGGAGGTACAGAGATAAACCTTTTTTGGGATGTATGTATTACATTTCACAAAATAGACATCGTTGATATTCACGAAATGTTCAAAACAACCCATTAACTTGTACCATGAACACCGAATGAAAAATGACGCGCTACAGTGATTAGAAACGTTCGCACGATCAAGATCGAAGGCGAATTTTTTCAGAATTACAAATCGCACAGGACATTCAGCTAGATATCCACTCGTAAAGAGTGCACATTGAATCATATTGGTATAACTGCGAGATGAGAACTGATATCATGTGATGGTATCCGTTACACCAAGACGATTCCATATGCACTGTTTAAGAGAGGATACCTTGCTGAAGGTCCTGAACGGTTTGTAACTCCTAAGGAGTTTGGCTCGATCCTGATGGTGCGAACGTTTCTGATCACTGTGGCACTTGTGGTCAGTTGTCATTTGTTGTTCATAATGCAAGTTAATGGTTTCTTTTAATTACTTCGTGAACGTCAACGATGTCCATTTTGTGAAGTGTAATACATACATTCCATAGAATGTTCATCTCTGTACCTACTGGGCATGTATTTTCAGTCGCCCTCCTCACACACTTGGTGAGTCTTTAGCAGCTAATATTTTTCCTGCCATCATTCTTCACACTATACTTTCAAATGAGCCCTACTAGAGATTGCCCTTGTGACCTTGCACTCAAGGGGTTTTTGTAAGTAAGGAAACTTTCAAATATATGAAAGATAAGTAACAAATCTTGTTGGGAAAAAACTATATTTTAAGTGATTCCCCTCAATTATCATGCGGCGTTCAACTCCATCAGCTTTACCGGGATCCAATGTGGTTAAAGTCCTTTCTCTTGAATAGGGGGGTATATTGATAATCAATAAATTAATTTTATCATTAAAACTTACCTTATAGTATTGACTTTAAGCTTGATTTGCTTGATTATTTTGGCATATATTTAACACGAGAGGCCCAGCAATTTTTTTTGAATAAAATGTTAAAATTTCTGTTTACATTATGTTAAGTTAGTTCATGATACATTTTGTTAGTGCAGGAGTCCAGCACAATTACCCAAAAATTGATAGAATTTATCTTATTTCTACTAATATTAGGTTACTGCAGGTTAGGATGGATTTGGTTACATTATGTTAGGTCTAAATACTTGCATCATCCATTTCTCCTGTAAATTTTGTCTTCCTTACGGACACCTTCTTCTGGACAGCTTTTGCTAATTATCGCTCTTTATTTTACTCGAAGTAATAAATAAAGTTTGATTTTCAAATCGTAATGTAAGTGGTATCTTTAACCTACAACTGTTGTTTTACGAGTAATTTATGATAGAACATCTAAAAGAAGACATTCAGAAACACAAAGAAAAATACGACATAAAGGGTCAAGCTGTGTATTTGATAGAGCGCTTATCTCTGCTGCGAGAGGTCCCTCGTTCTATCCCTGCCCATGTCAGTTTGTGGTATACACATCGCGTCTCCACACATTTTCATTACCAGATCTTTAATAACGTAAATACACTTTTATTAGTTATTCGTCTCGTAGTACCATAGGTTTCATTTTGGGTAATATGTAGTGTAATTTGGTTTGACACACTTAAAGTGAAAAATCTCTATACTTTGTCAGTGTATTAAGAGTAAGGAAGTAATAGTGACTGAATATGGCGGCCGTCACTCCACGTTGAGTACCCTAATCCTTGCTAATTCTAGTCTGAGCCCAGTTCAGATACTCCCGGGGGATTAGAAAAGCAATCCCCTTGAGCCAGATATCTTCTAGTGAACAAAAGTTGAGATAATTCGAGTTTTTATGTATTGATAACGTAATATATGGTAGATAATTTGTCTTGAAGTTTGCTTGTAATTTTAAAAATTATAGATAAATAAAGTTAAACTTATCAACTAGACAACGCAAGGAAAACGTTGTTCAACGTAAGCGTACTCTTAAATACCAAACATTAGCAATGTGGCCAGGCATTTTTAGACTTGTTTTCACTGGCACTATATCAAGTTATTACTAATATGACATATGGATATTACTCAAAAATATTTGTTAGCACACTTATTGTTCAGTGTTGGAAATTAAACATGCTATAGTATCACCCTTTACATCAGTAGTAAAGCTCATGTAACGAATAGGACAAGGCACATCCAGAAACCTTTTCGTCGAATGCTACGATAATGATAAAAAGTATTTTGAGTAAGTGAGAAAGAAAGATTAAAATGGACTACGAATTTGCCTTTTCTGCAAAATGTTACCTTTTGAAAAAGTGCTTGGATATATATCACATTCAATCACATGGATTCTTTTCAAAACACACAAAAATTATAATCCACTTTACAGCAGTTTTATGTCTCAAACCAAATTGGAGATATGATAAACGAAGTCAAGCTTTTTGCACTGCTTAGCATCATGTATTTTCGAGAAAATTATGGTTGTAATGACAAAGAGACAAAGCAAGGCAACAAACATCTTAGAAGTTTTCCACATAGACGCCATTTGCAGTAGAGTAACCACAACAATGTGGGTCTCTGGGACAGTGTGGGTCATCAAATTGATCTTGCCGGAACTATATTTCTGGGGAGGTGAGCAACTTTGTACTGCAACCAGTCGTATTTTCTACAGAATAAGCAGTATGTTTATAGTCGTAATATGAATTCCACCTCGTAAATTGATTTTTTTAAAGTATAACATGAAACGATTATACACTTTCAGCTATAGGAAATACATGTAATGTGGAAATAGATAATTGAGAAAACAAGTATTTTGTACTACTGACAGGATTTGAACCATATTCACACGCGCTAGGAACTAGACCAGTGCAGAGGGCCATAACGACCTATTGTGGAAGTAGAACAAGTGGATCAGAAAAGTAAAGCAATTAATAGAATTATAATTCGGTATTAAGTCCATAAGTGATCAAATATTAATTATCGTGTATTAGTTTCGATTGATAAATTAATGTTTGCCGTCTGTTTTTAGCATTAATATTGTATAAAGCACCTATACAGTGTAGAAATGGCTGAATCCCATTTATGATGTAGCCAGTGTCAAATACTCTATGATGCTGAAGTCGGTAAAAACAAATGTAAGTACTTTCACTGTAAACTCTTGCTATTAAATTTGTTTTAGTTTGTGTGTACTATAATGAATTGATATACGAATTATTTCTAATGATAATATAAAACCTAATTAAAACATAAAACTAACAATAAAACCAGTGTGATTGGAGTAAAGAATCGAAAAATACTAACAGAATGAGTCGTCTTAATGAACCGTATGTACTCGCATGAAAGGCGAATCCCCAGAAGTCGAAACAGAACTCGGAAGTTTAAATGCATTAAAAAATCTCTTGCTAAATATTCATATATTTTGCAAATTAATATGTCTTTTTATGAATTGGTAAGTTGATTTTGAGTTTAATTTCTCTTTCAGCAGCGAGGCTATACGTATGAGACGGGACCTAATGCTTAACGTCGAATCCGAACCACATGTAAAGAAGGTTAATTTCCATGCTATGAACACTTAGAATACTTATTTCTGTTAAATTCAAATATGAGAAATCAAAATTTTGCATTTCTTGATTTAAAATAAAAACTAAAGGCCAATGCAATTAGAACAAAATTTACATTACTTCGTAATACTGAGCTTATACCATGGCAAAAACTTATTTTTGACGTTTTCTGTTTATACTTCCCGAACTTCTTTCTTTTGTGATGATGATGGTCTGCTTTACTGGCCGATACACGATACTGATTTTACCTCGATTATAATTTGTTTTAGTCGAGATAGAAGTTTAAAGGGATCGGTTCACTTTCTTGTAAATACAGTAAGAAGATGTGATCGAAAACAAAAAAAAAAAAAAAGTTTGCACTGATTATGTGATGACACATTGTACGGACGAAAATTAATGTAAAAGCATAGATTAATTTTACTTCATACATTAACAGAATATTTTACTACATACATTAACAGAATAGGTAATATGATACAGTAACCGTAAAATATTGCAAGGTATTAGACTACAGTTTGATATAACATTACAGCTTCTTGTAAATAAACAACCTTTTTGTACTCATCATTTTTATTCTATGTTAAAGATACAATAATGAAAATCATCTTGAAAATATATATAATGATATCTTTTAGTTTAACTTACCACAATTATTTATTTTAGGCTAAGGGAGACGGATGATTAACACAAGTGTATAGTGATAGAAAATCGGTGCTGTGAGAATGTAGCAGGAAATGGGAGTATCCCGAGAAAATCTTCAGACAGGACGTTGTCCACCACAAACTTATTTGGAAATTGAACCAGTTACCTTACTCACCATAGATAGGCAATTCACCAGTGAGCCTCCGTAGCCCCATTTTTAAAATATGAGTAACTAAGGTACAAGTATCCTATTCTAAAGTTCTCAATTTAGGTCAATAATCTGTCCACTCGTTCAACGCAGTTCATCATATTTGTCTACACTGAGTTAATTTTTTCGCTTGCTTATTTTTTCTTAGATACATCTTTGCTTTATTTGGTCTGTATAATTCAGTCTAAGGTTTCCTCTGTTTATTTTTCTTTCTACCATTACCTCTATCTAATAACGTGATTCCTTTTTATATCATAATCTGATCAATCATCCAATTTCTCTTTCCCATATATTTTAGTATATTATTTTAATCTTTTACCGTTTATGGAACGCTTTCATTGATTGACTGTAGTTTAAAAGTGACGTGACGTCAGCTGCTGGGCAAGAATAAGTCAATGACTATAGTGCGTCCAGTAAGAGAACGTCTCTGACAGCTCGCAGTAACATTGCCACCACTCGTGTGTCAAGGTTTTTTTCAGTGCAACTGTAGTGGCAATTTAATTAATGATATAAGACAGAGTGATCGTGGTTGGTAACACTGGTATCAAAGTAAAGGCTGAAATGTCCCACCGCATGTGGTAAGAAACGTCAGAGACCATCTCTTGTTGGCCGTGCTATAACACATCCTGCTCAATAAAAATTCAAAATATCAGTTCTTAAATTGTAGCTCGTGTAAGTTCAATAAATTAAGAGATCAAAAAATGAAGATCACAAACGACTTAAAGAATCGAAATCTAAATGAAGAATATATAAAATAACTCAAAAAGTAGTAATAATAGAATGGCCCTTCGTAGCGTAGTCGCCAACGCTCTCGCCTTCGGTGCGAACCGTCCCGGGTTCGATTCCCGGTGGGGTCACTCAATCAAAAAAGTGTTAAAAGCTTTTTCAGGCAAGCCATCCTGAATGAGGTTTTCCTCATTCATACCAGGAAATGCCGGGGTGGTACCTAACTTATAGGTCCCATGGAGAATCCTTCTTACCTTTTCGCCGGATAGTGTGCTCACCGAGGAGTGTCAAACCTCATACGTGACAGGTTAAATGCGCACCGATGCCGAAAACCCAGAAAAGTAAATCCGCCTAAATGGTAAAATAACACAACGAAAATATAAGCAAAAAAATCCCGAATCTTGTTGAATATTTCAATCTTACCAATATGAGCGGGAATATTATCACAAAGGTCCTCATTATTCATAATAACCTGATTAAAATTTCCAGGTAATCATAAACTTCCTTTGAAATCCAAGTGTCAATGGATATTCAACAAGTAAATGCTGAGGACTCAGTGGAACAATACAGTCTATCAATAAGGACGGTTAACGCCACACATTAAGTAAGTAGTGTATGTTAGTATCCGATGCGCAAGTGATTTATTATGAATTCTCTCGGCAGTTAGTACATTGTAACATTTGACAATTGTTCAAAATATATTGTACTTAGTGAAAGTTATTTTCGTTATTTGGCTTCCTATCCGTTTCCAAATGAAAGCGTATCCATTTGAAGAAATGCAATGAGATTGAAGCACAGAAGAGAGTGCTTCATTGTGACAGCTGGCAATACGACGTTCTTGGGTGCTGTGTCGCAACACTCGTTTATCCAAATACTGTGATTTGTTGGGCTGAAGCAGATCAACGAAAAGACTGCTGTAAATGATGGCATCCTACCGGAATGTCTTGCACTATCTTGTGTTTACTTAAGATATTCTGTAGGTCTCTAATGATGCTTTTTGAATCTGTGCAGGTAAGCACACGACGTTGCAAACCTGAAATTCATAATCGAGGGTAACCGTAACTGTCTTTCGTTCAAAAGTAAATACTGAAAACGGACGATGCAGTTCCTTTTCGATGCTATAAAAGTTAATAATTACCTTTACAGAAAAAAAGGTACAGTAGCAATAGAAGAAATAACGACAAAAAGCATTTGCATTGGCGTAACTTTTATTACAAAGATCAACATGTATATTGCTTTTGCGATACGTGTAAGTATCCCGCTCGTAATTTGTACATATTTTAATATGTATGTATTTTTCAGGTAACTCATCACGTGTAAACATGTCCATTCACAGATATGACTTACTCCAAACAACTGCTCTTAGGTACGTTATTATTTTAATGCATATAAAAGGGATTATGTATACCACAAAATAGTAACTTTTAAGAGAAGTTAATAGTGAAAAAGTGCTGTCTAGACAAAATTGTGTTGCGTTTTGCTTCATCAGACTTCACTATTCTTATTTCTGCCAGTCATTTCTCCTGAAATAAAAAGAAATATTTTTTACAAGCAAAAATTCCGAACCACTACATTTAAGAAATGAATCCTGTTTGTGTATATGTACAGGTCCAAGTAGAATTTAATGATAAATACTTCCTCTGTGAAGAACTGTGTGCTGCCGAATACTATCGAAAATCAAGACAAAGATCCGCAAATATTCTTTACTCCGATGAAAAGAACTGTCAGAGTGATATTAATACTTCTTTGTTGTGATCTGCTTGAGACGAAAACGTTAGTTATTCCGTAGCGACTACCGATTTTGAAGAATAATAATTTGAATACAAAGACGACGAATTGTATGGTGATGCTACAGACTTTTAAAGTATTTCAATGAACGACATTGCTGAAGAATACCTTACACAGTGATGCTGAAATAATAAATGACAGGTTTGTAAACTAATTTTTCAATCTTAATTATTGTCTATCGTTTCTGTGTCACTATAAATTATATTTGAAAATATCTTTAAAATGGTAGGGCTTTATATTTACATTTAGTTACTTTTTCCTTATCTACTTGAATAATGTTAGTGTTAAGAAAAACATATCTTCTCATCCGTGCATTTCCTTGCATTACAACTTTCGGAAGTCAACATCGCTGTTCTAGAAATAAATGTTCATTGCAACGAAATGTTTTCTATAGCGTCTGTTTTGCAACTGTAAACATATGTAATTTACTAAATGATCATCTTAATGTTCTTCAAACATCTTAGCAGCAAATAAAGATACTCATCTGAAGTTGTAGCAAACTTTGCAGCCTTTACTCAAAACTGATGGTAACATTAATAAACAAATTATGTAATATAATTAACCTGTAGTTGAATATACGTTATTGAGGCGCTTTTCGAACTAAGCATTCAAGAAGTATCTCTATATATCGATTTTTTTAATCAAATTCCAAACAAAAAGATAACTTACTCGAAAATATCCTAAAAATAATGTAATAATCATATAACGTACTATCACAAAAGATTAAATTCAAAACTTCAAAAGAGAGTATAACTTATAATTATAAATTCTCAATTTTCAACCAATATTAGCAACAAATTCAACATTAATTTCATTCGAACAATAATATACAAAATTACCAATAACACTAATAATATTTCAACCCAAGTAAGGACAAAATAGGTCACATAGAACAGAAAACTTTTAAATTTGAATTAATCACAATTAATTTTTGAATTTAACACATGAGTCTTACTAATATAATTTGATCTTGATTTCCAAAAGTTTCAATAACTAACTGGAAATACCAGGTTTAATACTTCAATAACGCAATCGCCCTTTGCAAAACTCAAACCGTCAAATGTTAAATAGACTGGATTCAATAAGAATTAACAGAACATTCCCAGGCATTAACCTACGAGTCAAAATCACGAATATTTAATGACAAGTTAGGAACCTAACCAAGGCTCCTAAAACTCTAAGAGTCGAATACCTTGCATTCAGAACTAACAAGATCGAGCAAACAATGTGGAACCTATTCAAACGGGGTCAACTACCAAAGTAAATCACGAACCTATGGACACTTTTCAAAGATGAAACAAATTTAATAATCAATCCAAAAATAATCCAATTAACTACATTCTCCATACAAATATCAACTGGGCTCTTGGATCCGCTCCTGAGTTTACTGGCCCCTTTTTATTAATAACAATTTAGCTCCAATACTGCCGATCAGTGAAGATTCCACGTCCATTGTTTTCGAAAATTCTCCTTCTAAAGGAACAAAATGGACATTTTTCTTTTCTTTTTAATATTCATATTTTCGGTTTTATAGTAATTAAATCATGCTCTTCCTATACGAAGAACGAACACTTCAGCTGGTTCTATTATGAACGTTCTTCATTTGCTGCATTAGAGTGGATGTTGTAGCAGATAAACATTTAACAGATTAATTCCATTTGAAAGGCCAAGAAGTTTGAGGGTGCCGCGCTACAATTCACCCTCCCCTAGTGGTTACACACCTTAAGTTGTATAACAGATGAAGAGGTATTTCCATAATACATAAAAATGAGAAACAAACTTAAGCCATTCACCAATTATGTCCACTACATGATATTCATATCCCTTCCAATGAAGCGTCTTACGTCAATGAACTCCATCAGCTAACATTTTATCAAAACATCCTATAGTTGAAATCAGATTTGATATTACAAAAAGAATGGTTGTAGAACGGAAAATATCCAATAGTTGTTCCGTCTGGTTGGGTAAGTAGTGATATAATTTCTGTTCTCTCTTTCTCAGTTATTTAGAATTTTTAAGTTTATGAAACTTTAAACCAGTGCTTCGTATTGATCCCTTCGAACAATCTACAAACAATTATATGCCTTACAACAAAAATAATTACGTTTAACCTAGATAGCTTTCTATGTATAGATTTTCCAGGATTTTTTTTACAGCTTCAAGTCACAGAAAGAAAAGAAATTTGCATGTAAAATACATGAACTAGCACATTAAAAATTAAGAATAATGACATATCCTCATAGTATGTTATGTTCCAAACTATCATCAATAATTAATAATTGTATCCTATTTAAATAAGCCTCCCAAAACCACTCAGTGCAAGATAATAAAATTTACTTGCGAATACATAAAGCAATCGACACGCTTTTGAGTTGAACTAGGTGAGTGAATAAGAATAATTGAACAAAGTGTTAAATTGCATTATCATATCCATTATTCAAATCAAAGTGCCAAAGTGAAATTTATTTTGTATTAGTGAAGTTTCAGTGTTCTTGATTGAAATTAAAATATATAATTACACGTATTCTTTTATCATAATAAATCAAGATTATCATTATGATTTAAATTCGTATGTTAGAGTTTAAGATAATTTATTTTTCTTTCCAGCATAAATAATTAATGTCCATACAACGTAATAATTTTCGCATTATTAAATTGTATCGGCATTAAGAATACGATTAGAATCAGTCTTTATGTCAATTACCCATAATGTTCCGACCCGAACTCTGAACCGTACTCTCCAGTGGCTATATGATCGGCTTTCGTAAAATCTCCGAACCACTATTAAAGCCTAAAGGAGACGTGTAGGATATAGAGGATCGAAGCCCGAACTATTATTAATTCTAAGCCCTTATAGGGAACTGCAGGACTCGAACCACATACAGTTATATATATATATATGGTGGACCATTTTTAATCTTTCCGCGGAAATATATCAAGAACAGTTGAAGATAAAAGAACCAATAGCAAATACCATAAGGCAAATCCAATGGTGATGGCACGGTGCCACCCAGAGCCGCTTTTCATGGAGACCCAGTACCAACTTTAAAATTTTAAATGAAAACAAGTGACTGTAATACCTCATTTGATAGACGTGTAAAAACTAGAAAGTGTTGTAGCAAAAAATTTCTCATATCGGTCACCGTATTCAAGATGGCCGCCAAGACATGCCTGTAAGAGATAAAAGGTCCAATACCACTAATATGAAAACAGTTAAAAATAAATGAACAGTCAAAAAGTGAAACAGAAAGATAGCATGGGGCACATCGAATAATGTTCTCGTTGTGCCCCCAGGGCCGCCTTTCATGGGGGCTCAGCGCCCAACCTACAAATTTAAAACGGAAATATGGGTCAAGTGATAACTCGTTCGATAGATTTTCAAACACTTAACAGCGTTGTGGCAAAAGATTTCTCATATGGGTTACCGTTTTCAAAATAACCGCTAAGACGTGATGCCTGTATCAGATGAAACGTCCAGTATCACTAATATGAAAACAGTTGCAGATAAATGAACAGAATAAAACTCGTATAGGAAATCACAGAGAGTATTTATTATTCTACGGCTCGAGAATATTGCAACGGAGAAAAATATTATTAAAGTATAATAGACATAATGCAAAAGAGGATATGAAATTCTTAGAAAATTATCTTGCCCATCTCCCTCCGTAAGTGCGTGAAGCGGAAATGAATGGTAAAACCTCAAATGAGAACCCCACTTTTACTTGCAATAGGTATGGTTTGTCTGAAAGACCTGTGTACAAGTGACTGGTACTGTAATGAATAAAAATGTAACATTCAAGTTTAATATCCATTTGCATTCCGAAGTGTGATTGGATGGGAAAAAAGAAGCAACTGAAATGAAAAGCTATGGTTTTAATACGTAATACATTTTTGGAACTTGCAAACATTAACCCGCCCCTGATAATTTAACGCAATTCGTGCAAGATGTTTGGAAGGCATCTGCGTCAGTATGTACCGTTTCGTTACTGAGGATCACAACTGAGATTACCGTTCAGTTATTCGGAATGTAACTCTGGACAGCATTTCAGTGAAGCTCATATTCTATCACATGGAAGAAGAAAGAAGCAAAAGAATCGAACCAATATTGTGCAGAGGACTGTTGAATAAAGCCAATTTTTACACATTGTTCGACAAATTTGTTTCGCATTTCAGTTGATTCATTTTTGCATCAAATCGCCTGCAATCAAATGGAAGGTAGCATTTAACAAGAATTTGACATACTTTATCCCATTAGACATATCTATCTTTATAGAAATACACTTTGTTTCGTAGATACAATTTGCAAAACCTAACGTTCTCATTTGCAATTTCACCCTTCCTTTCCGCTTTAGCACTTACGGAGGGAGGTTGGAGCGATAATTTTTTAGGAATTAGATTTCCTCCTTTGGATTATGGTACTTTTACTCTAATCATCTTTTCCTCTAATCATATGAAAAATCTTTTGCATCAGCGCTCTTTAGTTTTTAAAAATATCTCGAACGAGGTATCATTCACCTTATTTTTCCATTTACAATTTTGGAGTTGGGCCCTAGGCCCTGAGAATCACCACAACACCAATCGATGTGCCCCATGACGATTTCTATTTGAGTTTTTGTTAGGTTCATTTATGTTCAACCGTTTTCATACCAGTGGTGCTGGACGTTTCGTCTGATACAGGCAACATATCTTGGCGGTTATTTTGAAAACGAAGATAGATATGGAAAATCTTTTGCCACAGCGCTTTTTAGTTTTTAAAGATTTATCGAAGGAGGTATCACACGTCCCTTGTTTCCTTTTAAAATTTTAAATTTGGAAGGCGGCCCTGGATGGCAAGACGACATCACCTTTCGATTTGCCTCATGGTATTTCCTATCTGAGTTTTTGTTTGTTTCATTTATCTTCAACTGTTTTCGAAATATTTGCGTGGAAAAATTAAAATGGGCCACCCTATATATATACTAGCATCAATTACCCGCTTTGCTTGGTTAAATTAAGAAAAAAATAGTGATATGTTTCGTTAGTCAGTCACTTGTTACTATTACTAAGGCGTTCCCTGACATTGATCATTTTCAATGATTTTTATATATCCCCTCTCCTCCCCATGATGGGGGCCTCGGCATCGGAAGTGTTCATCTCAGCGACCCCGAAAAGTATGAATTCAACACTGATATTGGATATTGGTCATTTTGATATATATATATATATATATATATATATATGTGTGTGTGTGTGTGTGTGTGTGTGTGTGTGAGTGTGAGTGTGTGTGTATGTATAGCGTCGGGACCGCAATACGGCAAATTGCGGATGCATTAAAATAATAATGTTTTTGATAAAGTGGGTACTTTGAAATATTTAGGATCAATATTAACAGACAAAAATCATATTCACGAAGAAATTAAATGTCGACTAAAAGCAGAGAAATCGTGTTACTGTTCGGCTCAAAATCTCTTGTCGCGAATTCTGTCGAGAAATTTGAAGGTTACAATATATAAAACGATAATCATGCCTATTCTGTATGGTTGAAAAACGCTTACTCTGAGGGAAGAACATAGACTGAAAATATTTGAGAACAAGATCCTGAGACGAATATTCGGCTCCAAGAGGAACCGGAATGGGGAATGGCGGAAACTTCATAACGAGGAGGGCAGGTCATGTAGCTAGAATGGAAGAAAGAAGAAACGCTTTCAAAGTCTTGACTGGAAGACCAATCGGAAAACAACCATTAGGAAAACCTAGGCCCAGATGGGAGGACAATATTCGCAGAGATAGGAATACAATGTAGAAACTGGATCCAATTGGCTGAGGAAAGAAGTCAGTGGAGAGGTTTTGTGAACGCGAACGCGATGTGAACCTCCGGGTTCCATAGACCATAGAATTAGTTAGTTACTTTATATATATATATATATATATATATATATATATAATATCCCAGCCCTCCCGTAAGTTTTGTGGGGCTGAATTTGGATTTAAATGGCATCAGAAGTGTCACTGTTCATCTTTGCGACCTCAAAAACTATAGATTCGACTCTAGTATCGGTCATTCTCGATCATTTGTACCTAGGTAAATTTCCCCTCCTTTAAGTTCCATCGTCAAACTGATATGACAAAAATCATCTCATGATTGAACTTAATCTAGGTTGAAAATTTGATCGAGATCGGTCCAATGGTTCAAGGCTTATTAAGTTTTATTTATTTTTA
Source organism: Thermobia domestica (assembly GCF_964235325.1). Classification (NCBI taxonomy): domain Eukaryota; kingdom Metazoa; phylum Arthropoda; class Insecta; order Zygentoma; family Lepismatidae; genus Thermobia; species Thermobia domestica. The sequence continues at coordinate 303,435,585 of NC_137460.1, read as the reverse complement.
TATATTTCCCCCTCCTATCTCCTACATAAATTCTATCGCCAAAATGAATGGATAAATACCATCCCAAGCCCGAACCTCATCTATTTTGAAAATTTCATCGAGATCGGTCAGGTGGTTCAAGAGTGAAGTCACATAGACAGTCACTTTCATTTTTTTTTTTACATATATCTTCTCCCTCCCCTTCGTTGCATTGTAAAAGTCAAATGAAGAAAAATCCCAGGCCCGAACCTTATCTATGTTGAAAGTTTGATTGAAATCAGTCGGTGGTTCCATAATTTATAAGTTTTATTCATTTTCATATATTTCTCCTCCTCCCCTCCCCCAAGATCTACTGTCAAAATGAAATGATTAAAGGAAAATTCCCAGGTTTGAACTTCATATATGTTAAAAAATTTGATTAAGATCAATCAGATGGTTCAAAAGTAATTAATTCACGAACACAGTCACTCTTATTTTTATATTTATTGATTTTTCTATATTTCCTCCTTCACCCTCTCCCCTACGTTGCTCCGTCAAAGTGAAATGATAAAAGTCCCAGTCTCGAACCTCATCTACGTTGAAAATTTGATCAAAATCGGTTGGGTGGTTCAAGAGTTATTACGTTTTATTTATTTTTTAATAATTCCCCCTTCCTTCCCCTTCCCTAAGTTGTGCCGTCAAAGTAAAGAGCTAAAAGCTCTCCCACGCCCGAACCATATCTGCGTTGAAAATTTGATTAAGATCGGTCGGCGGGTTCCAAAGATTGAGTCACAAACATAGTCACTTTCAGTTTTATTTTATATATATATATATATAAGGTGACTGGTAATTCGGTGCATTCCTTGCAACGTGATATTCTTCAAGTACTTTGAAACATTTTCACCTATATGAAGCGGTGATAACAAATCAATAGCGTAATTTGCACATGTATGATTTTTTAAAAGGAAATTACCTGCTAACGACAGGTGCGCGAGAAGGCTTTACCCTGACCCACTTGCACATATTGGACAGCGTTGAAATTTTATATGTGTAATTCTACGTTTCTTTGTACGTCGTGTGGTAATATATAGCTCGTAAATCTGCACTGTTGCTGTGTTATAGGCTCGGATATGAAGTAAGGTATGGTCCAAAAATCCATTACAGCACCTCAGAAAGCAGCGTGGAAACACCGCAGAAGTACTTGCCCCTAGGAAATGACTGCACGGTTGAGGAGAGGGAAAACGAAGATGATGTGCAGTCAAGAGAAAACGCGAATTATAACGAATTTCATACTCAGGGTCGTACATCTGTCTTTCTAACATTCCTACAGTGAACGGGTGCGTTGCTCTCCAGGAGGCGAATACCTTTTGCCAGCATGTCAAACTCTATGATTTCAACTGTGAGTCAAACTGTGTGACTTTTCGAATTTCAAGTGGTTGTTGCAATTGTTTTCGATATGACTATAACGCATATTGTTTCATATACCTTAAAATAATTTATTAAATAACTGAGTATTTAATGAAAGACAAAGAAGGTAAGGAAAGAAAGTAGTTACAACTCAAGAAAAATGTTTTCGAGATACAAATTTTGCAGTCTGTGATATTTAATGTGAAATCGCTATATTTTCCAGGTTTGTTGACACCTATAATCTAATATAAACATTCTCAAGACACATCTGTTGTCATGGATAATAAGGAAGTAGATGGGACAATGCCTGGTGTGGAAATAGTCACTATATCTTGTGTTCCAAAAATTGAATCATTTTGTCTGGATGATTTAGATTATGATTCCGATTCGTCTCAATCTGGTTACAATGTTTCTTCGTTTTATGTTGAGGATAATCGCGTTGCCTCAGATAATGATGATAAAACCCCTAAGCAACATTGTATTACAGAGATAGATGCACCGAAAACAGTTGATTTAGCAGTCCCATCCTGTGCAAGAGAGCTTGTCAAGCAAGAAGAATCAAGCAGTGTAATAAGTGAGCTGGACATTAAAGAGGAACCAATTTCCGTATGTGAAGAGACAAATAACACGGATTTAATGGTAGTGCTCTCAGCCCCAGAGGAAAATAAAATCAAACTGGAAAATGACAGTGTACAATTAGAGCAAACTGATTTATTCAGCGAACTTCAACCAATGACTGAGACTTCCAACCCAGTAGATGTGCAAATCAAGATTGAATGTAGTGGAAGTAGTACAACTTTTGATCCAAACATATCCAATTTGAACAATGGATACTTGAGGACAGTATCAGCCGATGTATCTGTAAGGTATGTTTGAATAGATTTTTTTAAAATACATATTTTGGTCATGGTAGTTTTAAACCTGGTAATAAGATGAAGACATGCTTACCAAGTATTTTATATGAAGATTGGTAGAGTTTGCAATACTGTATAAACTTTCCTTCTGCTACGTCCGTTACGGTGAAGGCTCCAGAACTCATTGTCATCATTGTGATCTCCGTGGAGCGGCTATTCGCTGGAGATCTGGCTTTTGTGGCGTTGAATATAGGTGTTGAACGGTGTGGTTTGGAACCATCATGTTCTGCCATATGTCAAAGTCAGAAAAAGATATGTGCACTGATTTTTCCTTGCTTTCTGGCATTTTTTCAATATCAAACATTGAAATTGTGTAATTATTACAATTTGTTGTAATTACAGCTACCAAATATTATTGCTATTGTGTTACATAATCAAATGGAAGGAACAATCATATAAACATTTCCCAAAGGTATGCAATTTTAAGAAATATGACAATCTTCTCCCATGCTGTTTTTATTCATCTACGAAACTGTTTCAAATATCAAATTCCTCAAAACAGCCTTAATATTTGTACGTCTAATGAAAACAGTCTAATTTGTGATTTAATGCGATAATTATCTAACAAGCTGTTCGAAATTAAGTTTTTTCAACAATGTCGAATTATCAGTCTTTTGCAACTTTTTATATTTATTCGAAGTATATCATATCATACTGATAATAGTCGATACTAGATTATTTTCGTATCGTTTATATAGATCCGACTATTTACCTTCAGATGCTTTTCTTGCTTTTGAAGTAATATCTGCAAACGCTGAAATTCCGTATAGTGGAAACGCCAACAGTCGATAATCGTCAACGTACTCTCAAGTGGCGCCACAATAATAAGTTGCCAACTGTACATTTTTTTTCTTTTCAATCTGCACTTTATCACATTGTTACATATTTCAAATTTACAATACCTCTCTTATTATTAAGTGTTGTAACCGGTGACACTACAGTATCACAAACATTAATAACCATCATAATTTTGGAGCATACTACATCAGTGACGATGTAAGGGAGACTTATGTGTAATGAACAATATTGTTCAAGGAAACTTGCCCACTCCGTTCTATTTAGTATAATTTGTATTCTTACCCACAGGCGGAATTAAATAAGTATCTGCTTTCTTTCTCAAAGTAAGATCGTTGTTTATAGTTGAAGTACCTGAAATTCCTACCTACGGTTTTCAGAATATGAGATTGTAAAGCAATGTCTGTGGCTAGTGTTATTTTAACAAAATTGTGTACTTAAAATACTTCAGACTTCTATACTATCACCATGAAATGATGCATTTCTAATAAGTGAAATTAACGTTACGTGGGATTGAACATTTAAAGTTTTTGAGTAGATTTTGTCTCTACTCTTTGACAGTTATCACTTCAGATCATATAAATTGTTTCGAATAAACGTAAACATGTTATTTTGAGCAATCCGATATCCCAAACCCATCCTCAATTTCATTAACGTTAAAAAATTATGAGAAACTGCTTAAAATTATGCACTTGGCAGAGCTGGTTGTTGTTATGCTTACCAAAAACTTTCGCTGTATTGTTACATGTAATGAGGAGAGCAAAATCTTCCAACAATTTCCTAGATGTACGTCATTTAAGTACTTTAATAATCTCTATGCACGTTTCTTAAACCTCTTAAACTGTTTCAAATAGCAAATTGTTGTAATTGAGACTATGTAAACATGATTGTGGTCATTAAAATCATCTAATAATCGGATGTCATACTTAAATTCTCAGTTTCCTTGAAATATTTCTAATTCGTTGTATCTTTATTCCTTGTTGTTCAAACTATTCGTATGGCTATAGTATTCGAAACTAAGATCATTTCGATCTACAATGCCACCACGTCTTTTCTAATCATGTAATTACTCTTCTAAAAGTATCCAAACTTTGCCTATGTTTGGATTTTTGTTGTTTTGCAGCGTCTTCATTTAGTGACATTGAAGAATAAACTGGTATTGTGAATTTTCTTTTTCAGTATGTGAATGTCTAACTTTTGGTTCTTCAACGGCACAAAATTTTACCGTTGAGTTGAGTTGATTTTAAGTTTAACGTCCCATTGAGCACCGAGGCTATATGAGACGTGGACCTACTGATTAACGTGGAATCCGAACCACGTGAGCTCCCGCTGGGAACCGAACCCGGGCTTCCCACGCTAAAGGCGCATATGCTAACCGCTTAGCCACGGAGGAGCTGAAAATTTTAGCGTTTTACACATATTTAGTAGTTATATTTGATGTCCACTTATACTAGAAATACTAGAAATCTACTGGAAATTTACATCGATATTAAAAATACTGGAAGTTGTTTAATGCTTGAGAGATTAAAACTGTACTTTTGAGACCTTTAAGATGGCTGCCCTATGATCTGGGTATAGGTGGTGGTGGCGCTAACTTTGTAACCTCTGAGAAACTAGCTAGTCCGAGAAATCAAATGGAGAGTATTTACAACATAAAATGAATAGTATCTTACTGTAAGTATTTGTGATTGTATAATGTTATCTTTTAATTTATATGCAGTTTGTATTTATATAATATTTTGTGAAATCTCAAACGGTTGCTCATACTAATTTCCAAAGATAAACTTTAACATGCTACTCTTTGATATTTGTAATTAATTAGTCTTATACATAATAGAGTTTCTGTACCAAATGCAATTCGAATATAGAAGAAATCTTAAGTATCTGTAATACGTTAAACTAGGTAACGAAAGCATTGACTGTGATTGGTGAGTGGAGGGGAACACTCACACGAAGATCAGTGTACATTATTACAAGCATTCTGTTAAAAAGTAATGTACAGGAAACACTTATTCTTCTCGTTATATTTTTCTTTCTTCGAATTGACCACACTAGTTTCTGTATACTTTCTTCTATATGCAATACTGGAGAAGACTTTCTCAACATATTTTACAGACTGTTAAATAGCACACAGTCGTATTTTGCACTTGCGTTTTTTTCCCATAGTAGTATACTTTTTCTTAACAAAATACTTTAAATATTCATGTCAGTTTCAGTAGTCACCATGCTACAAGGGTGATTTAAGATACATTGTGCAACCTTTCATCTACATTCGCATTGTAATATTTAACGTATCAGATCTTTTACTCTATAGAAGAGAATGGTTTGTAAAATTATGTATTTTGAAGAATTGAAAATGCTGGCACAAACGAGAGAACTCCGTGAAAGTCATGGAGACGATTGTGCACCAAAAACTTACATCGTAGGGTTCAATCATGGATTCCTCATTGAGCAGAGCTCCTCCGTGGCTAAGCGGTTAGCGTACGCGCCTTTGGCGTGGGAGGTCCGGGTTCGATTCCCGGCGGGAGCTCATGTCGTTCGGATTCCACGTTAATCAGTAGGTCCACGTCTCATATAGCCTCGCTGCTGCACGGGACGTTCAACTCAAAATCAACTCAACTTCTCATTGAGCAACCAATGCTTTTTGCCTTTTGCCTATATACATATAAATAAATAGATAGATATAAATATACTGTACAGTGCCTTCTATAAGCAATTTTTCATTTATTCAAGAGCTCTGTCATCAAAAGATCAAATGTGGCTATAATTTTAAGCGGCAAAAGTGTGCTTTAATCGCCAACGGAACTTTCTAGTGAAGTAACCATCAGTTTCCTAGTGGAAACTTTAAAATTACGAAGAGTAGGAAAGCGTATCAAATATTACATCATAAAGCAAAGATAGTGAAACAGCGTCCGTCCACTTTGACCTTCATGTTGCATTACTACCAGGAAGCACACAAGTTCCTCGAATAAATCGTCACCAGGAATGAAATATAAGTGTTGTACGTGACCTACTACCAAAGCCCAACCTAAGCTCAAGTTTCACTTGTTCGACCTGAAGCAGTATCTTGCCGGACGTTTTTAGAACGTACAATTATGACACCTTAGTTCCAATCTTTGGTTATAAAGTTCTTTGACATACACAAAAGCTAATGCCGCGTTACGAGAGTGTTTCAGCAAGAATGGTGCATATGTTGAAGTAGATTTTATATCAATTACTCCACAATAATAAACACATTTTTTTCTTACATTCGTCAGTCATTTTACATTCTAGTGGAACTTACTTTCTGGATGCGTCTCGTGCAAACCTGGATGATTCAAGAATACAAATAGTCATTGGTGTTCTAATATTTTTTCGATTTACGTGGAAGAAAGAAAAACTTCACTGAATCTTGTTTGTTCTTTTTTTTGTGTTGAACCCTTAGGGGTGATGGATGATGGATGAAGCACTTTAAATCTTCATATGTATTAAACATAATATATGCGTGTGGGACTGATATATATATATATAGTTTGAGCCATTGCACAACTCGAGATAAAACACACTCAATTAATAAGAACGAGCAGCAAACCCTATCTCGTATCCAGGAGTTATCACCTCTTAAGATCAATCTATAAAAAAACGCGTGTCATGAAGTCTAGACGCTGGTGCCCAATCGCTGTGTCGAGAGGCGTGTAATACTATTCGAAAGCTACGAAACACAAATAGGATTTTTTGTTTGTTTGTTTGTTATATTAAAATTAGTACTAAATAACAGAAGTGCCTATAAAATGTGTCGTACTTCACAGGTAGACATAAATAAATGAAATGTTTTAGTAACCAAAATGTTAAAAACTAGTATACTAATATCAGTACTCTATGTTTCTTTTTTTTCAGTAATTTCGATGTGAATAGCAACAAATGGACGAATACTTGCTTTAGAAGGACGGATGACCAGCCAAGTCAGAACAAACGTTACGAAGTAGTACGGAAATATGAATCATTTACCGATGAAAGTGACGACAATCAATTCAAGTGTGACCATTGTGCAAAAATTTTTAAACGAAAGTCTGTTCTTTCTACACATATGAAAATTCATTACACAACAATATGGCCTAAGCGTATTAATAAGCCACATACAAAACGTGAATACAAAAGAGTCAATGTATCAACCGTAATTTATACATGCGATCACTGTAATGCAGAATTTAAAAACAAAGGTAGTTTTATTTCACATATTAAAGCACATACAGTCAAAAAGAATGTGGGACCTTACAAGTGCTCACATTGTTCTAAAACATACACTTTCAGAGAGAATCTGTCAAGGCACCTAAGGCAGATCCGGGGGGAATTAAGATTCCATTGTACTCTTTGTGGTAAGGGTTTTTATCACAGCTCTGATCTCAAGAAACATATAAAGGCTCATACAAATGAAGTCCACATAGATAAACGTTGCGAAGTATGTGGTGTAAGATTTACGCGAAAATTCAATTACGAAGCTCATCTTGCTACTCATTCGGGTAACCATCGATTCAAATGTGACGAATGTGGAAAAGGCTTTGCATTTAAACCATCTTTATCAAGGCATGTAAGAGCTCACGCAGTGGACAGAACTTTCAAATGCGCTGACTGCGGAACAGCATATCTCTCCAGACGGGAATTCTGGAGACACATGATGAAGCATAATCGTGAAGCTGAAAATGTGTGCCAATTATGTGGTAAGGTGTTCCGTGATAGGTATTTGCTTTCAATGCACGTAAGAGTTCATACTATCCCCCGTTCTTTCAAATGTACTGTATGCACTTCAGCTTTTAGGGGAAAATATGAATTGGAAAGGCACATGTTAATACATAATGGTGAAAAGCCCTTCACGTGTTCGATATGTGGTTTTAAATTTAGGCTGCTTTCGGACTGTAAAAAACATGAAGAAACTGTGCACGGTGATAACAGGAAGTATCACTGCGCAGATTGTGGTAAGTCATTTAAATATCTGAGGTCAGTTTTGTACCACACTAAGTCACATGTAGACGGAAAGACTCGCAAATGTCATATCTGTTCATACACAACTAGACGTATTGATCATTTTCAACATCACATGAACAAACATAAAATATAAAATTTGGATGTGATATTGTTCTACAATTGCAGACTCCTGGTATGATCACTTGTATTTTTACAAAATTTCCACTGAGTTGGATATAAGCACTGCTTAACATTCAATCGTAAATAAAATATTTAGACGCATTTTCCTTTTCTTTCAAATTAGATATAACTTTTGACTTTCGTTTATACTCACATTTGTAAAGAAGTATATTCTAAAATACATTTCACCGTTTAGTTTCGTCATTTATATAAAAATTATTTTACGTTGAAAGAAATTTTATATAAACATATATTTTGAAAATTTAAAGCATTTTGTTTGTAAAGGAGATCGTATCTTTTTAGCTATTTGATAAATACTAAGAATTACATGAGTAGATAAGAACATGTTAGGGTCAAAAATACCCTCAGTTACAATTCTTGTAACTAATGCTGAATTATTTTCAAAAAAACCTATTACGCAAACCTTGTAAAATCTCATGTGCAATGGAGAGAACTTTTAGAGGTACTTACTTTGGTGTTATATATATATATCGTCCTTATATAATCGCGCTGCTCAAAAGATGTTAAATCCGATTCAAAGTATATCTTGCCAGAGGGAGACTCAGGAAACATATGTTAAAGCATTTGTACCTTTTCTCGAACGGTGTTAAGAACATTAGGTGTTGGAGGCAAAAGTGAGCAGGACATACCTAAAAGGAGGTAGAAAGAGAATTGAAGAAAGTAGGAATTTTCCAAAATTTTAGCTGGGAACCAACTCGAGAGAGGACCAGTACGAAGACCTAGACGTAAGTGAAGAGTTTAAAAATGTATCTTCCACAAATAGCAATACAGAAAAGAAACTAAATACTGTTGACAGAGTACAAAAGTCAAATAAGAACATTTGTGAAATATAACGTGATTTTCAATCAACGTTTACAATACATAGTAAAAACCGGTTCCAATTCGCAGAAGTCAATCGACAGTGTTTCGCAGTGGCATATTTAGAGGGGTATCAGGCCCAAGCCCCCTTAATGAATTTGATAGTTCTTCGAATTCCACGTACAAGAAGAATTCTTCTTACTATTTTTAAGGATTTTATTGACTCGCTATTTTCTTATCATCTTTGTTTAAAGACGATGCTTTATTTATCAAATTTCATTCCATGTAATAACTGCGTTCTTTTTTTCTTTCTTCCGTCCATTGTACTCTTCGCTTTTCTAGTTATTACCTTCTTTCGTTTCCCCTATTACACTTTCGACCGTTGTTAGCTGTTATTCAAGTCGGCGTCGTTAGTACCACCAAAATTAAGAGGAGCTGATAATCGAAACAGGTGTTCCAGACCAACTTGCACGGATGTCAACATAAAGGGACTTTAGTTATTATAGCAAAATAATATCATCGTTTAATTACAAAGAAAGGTAAATGTTTGAATCAAAGAAAGTCAGGAGGGGCTAGTAAGTAGCCCGGGAAATTAGGTAGGCCAAGAAGATGCTCCCTTTTTCTTCTATAAATAAAATAGAGAGAAAGGCAGAAAATTAGGAAAATACATTAGAGTATTTTCATGATTTAATGATTTAATTCACGATATTAGAAGCTGCAGTTACCGTAGTGAATGAAAATCTCTTGGTTTGGTCCTTTTAGTTCAATTCGCGACGAACACTACTATTGAGGTCATTCTAGTACTATAATTTAAGTATTTTCGTTATAAACACACACTGAATGAAATCTTCTGATCTAAACATCTCATATTCTAAAGAAATTGAATCATGTTCTCATGTTTTCATAAGCAACTAGAAGCTGTGCTTGTGGTTACAGTGGGATCACTGTATAGCTACCGTTTAAATAAGTAAACATGAGAAACATGTTTGTACTCAATGAATATTGTTTTAAAAATAAATCAGAAGATAAGCAGACAACTACTACTTCCCCATTCCAACTCTATTTTCGTCTTCCTCTAATTCTGAAATGAGAGAGACAACCTAAAACCTGCTTGTTCCTTAAACAGTTTGGGTTCTTGGTTGATAAAATTAGGCCATAACTGTAATGTACGTGGAAAAGAATAAAGTACAGATCCTGACCTAGACAAGCTATGTGCAGGTTTCATCTATAGAGCCTGAGAACAGAAGCCAAAAGTATCCAAGGAATAAAATTATCCGAGGGCGAACAGACCATAGGAACTACGTTGAGATATCAGTTCAACATTAGGAGGAAAATCAGCATCCATATTCTTCACATAACCTGCCTTTCCTCTCGATCCCTATTCTTGTTCATTTTTCTTACACTGTTATTGATTTCTACGTTTTGAAATTTCATTTGCTCGCTAGACTAGAATCCAATGAATTTGTTTAGGTTCACGTCCAAGCCCTAAAAAAGTGTTACGTAAAATTCGCATAAACACGTTTGATTTAATACACATCGAGCCTACATTTCATGGTCGATATCCTGGAGAACGTTCATTTTAATATATGTCCAATGTATACGCAATAAAAGGAAAGGTATGTCCCCAGTCTTTAATCTGTTTTCATGCTCATTTCCTTTAGAAGTAGTTTCCATCCTCTATTAGTATGGAAGTATTAAGCGAATAATTTTAGGGTTTTAGGCCCAATGGATGTTAATTTGACTTTAAATAGTTATATATATTGTTAGGAATGATTTCACAGCCTCTATGGCTACATCTCCAGTAATTAGTGACTTTTCCAAGCCAGAATTTTATTTTGTTGTAATGTGCGGTAACAACTTCTTATAACTATAATGCGAAAAATGACCCTACGACATAGGAGATTTTGTTCTAGAATGTAATGGTTGCGTGTTTACTCAGGATTCTCCTCTTTCCTCCTTATAAATATTTTTTCAGTGTTGTTCTTATAATGGTTTAATAAAATCATGACTTAACCAAAGAGAAGAAGAGATGATTCGTAGCTAAGCGGTTAGCGTACGCGCGTTTGGCGTGGGAGATCCGGGTTCGATTCCCAACGGGAGCTCAGATCGTTCATATCCCACGTTATATAGAGTCTCGCTGCTGAAAGAGACAAAATCAACTCGAAGAGAAGCAGTCATCCATCAAGGACATCTTCAAAAGTTGTAATGTTTTACTTCTTGGTGAGGCTAAATTTTTCACATACATTTAATCATTTATCAATAGACAAATAAATATAAATCATTTTTCTAGTACACCCACGTTTTATTTTAATGCTCTTTATATTAAAATTGTTCGTATAGTCAAAGCATATTATTTTATGTTTCCTGTAATGAAGTTGGACTTTATAAAGTGTATCTCAAAATGCGTACCTTAACTCTCTTCCTGGGCTTCTGTTTCTTTTTCCCTTATATAGATTTTAAAATGTACAGTACAGAACATAACGTTCAGTTAAAAAGTAGTCGCAAGAAATAGGAAAATAGGGATAACAATAAGTATTGGTATAAATAGTGTGTTTCTTATAGTTTGGTTGGGCAGGAAATGAGGATTATAGAACTCCGGCATATCCTGGCTGGCCTGTTCACATTAGGCCGGACAGTCAGGGTCTACTTTATTTTCTTTCGTATATGTCAAATTTGATAGGAATGGTGCACAAATATGTACAAACATAGACACAATCAATACATCATACATGGATTATTGCAAGGTCCATGAGAACGGTGTTCGGGCAACGTTTATAAGTTTATCCAGGATTTAGGATTTAGATTTCTGGACTTTTGGCATCTATGGCCATTTAGCCCGTCACGTGAGTGCTGACGTCCCTCGGTGAGTACACTATCTGCAAGGAGACCAGACGTCCCGTTTTAGCCGGGACAGTCACTTTTTTCCAACCCTTGTCCCTTTTTTTTCTGATTCTCGAACGGGATGCCTAAATGTCCCGTTTTTAAGTAAAAATGACCTAGGTGTCCCGTAATTATTCAAAATATAAATCGTCAATGCAAATTTTCTCTTTCGTACCAACACTCGTTGTCAAGGTTCAGCCGTAAACTTCTGAATTTTCAAATGGGAATTGAGTGTTCGTGGTTCAAGTGAGAATTCAGTGGGAATTTTGAGTGTTCAACTATTTAAAAGAATTGTTGGGTAGAACTTGCAATCGGGAACCATTATTTGTTGTGTGGTACACGCGAAGTTAGAAACGGCGTGTTATCAGACTTACTTGTGTATTTTGTAAATTGGGAACACTGCTGAGTCCCAAAATGCAATCTGGAAGTGAAATACCGCCTCCCCCCTCTCCCGTAGCCGATTCCTATGCGTCCCGTTTTCGCAAGTGAAAATTCTGGTCACCTTGACTATCTGGAGAAAGGGATGGAAGGAAGCGGCTTGGTACTTATAAGGTAGGTTTCACCCCCTGCATTTGGCTGATGTGAATGAGGAAGATATTCAAGATGGCTGGCCTGAAAAGCTTCTGCACTTTTTCGACCGAGTACACCCACTGGGAATCGAATCCGGGACCGCTCGCACCGAAGGCGAGAGCGTTACCGACTACGCTACGCAGGGCCACTATGTTAATCCAAGAAAGATCACAACTTCGTTTCAAAGAAGGTTGATACAAACAACAGAATGAAATAGAGGAGTTTCACACAGACAAGGAAGCAGAAAGTTTATATGATCAAGTAAGTGAAAGTTCAGCTCCAAGTATTATTATTTCTTTGCCTCTCTAGTGAGGAATTCTGTTCTATTCTAAGAGTCTTATGTGGATATGGTAAGTGAGTTTGACATATACATCTTTCCTTCGAGAATGATTTTTATTGTAAATTTTGTTTTTTCTTTCAAGTTCCTACTCGTTCATTTAAATTATTAATTTTCAAATTTAAAATTCCGTTATTTGAAGAAGTTTTAAGCAAAGTGTGTTTGAACAGATAACCTCTTGAAACTTATTGTGTTTTTAATAAAGCAAAATTTTCTCTTATATTTAGTCAAGTTAGTTTTCTGAAAAAGTTTTCACTTATTGAAACAACAGTGTATTTATCTTTATTAAAGAAGTTTTGCCAATAAGACATTTATATAATTACTTCACTAAATTAAATGTGTTTACAAGTTTATAGATGGAGAGCTTGAGTTTCATATGAAGACACCGATAAGTGTAAATATTTAAGAAGTTGAAAAACAATGCTGTTGGGGATCAGGGGAGCAGTATTGTCTTTAGTGGCGTATTTAGGGGGCTATGGGGCTCGAGCTCCCCCGAAATAAGTTTGTTAGTTTTTCGCATTCCACGTACAACAATAATGCTTCTTATCATTTCTAAGAATTTCATTCACTTTCCACTTCCTTATGCTCTTTCTTCAGAAATGATGCTGTATTTCTCAGATGTCATTCCATGTAAGAACTGCGTCCTTTTATATTTATTTCGTCCTTTCTACTTTTCTGTTTCTCTTTCTTGATGTTACTATTTTTCGTTTCGCTTATCATACTTTCGACCGTTGCCAGTTGTGATTCAAGTCGGCCGTCATCAGTAACACCAAAACTATGAGGATTTGATAAGCGAAACTGGTGTTCCACACCAACTTGCTCGGATATCAACATGAAAGGACTTTAGTTATTATAACAAAAGAAAAATTATATCTTTTAGTTATTTTTAAAAGAAGGAAATGTTTGAATTAAAGAAAATCAAAGCAGGGGAATAATTAGCCCGAGAAATTAGGAAGGCCAAGAGGATGCTTCCTTTTTCTTGTATGAATAGAATAATGTGTTAGATTCACTCCTAAACTTTTGTATCATATCATATAGGATTTATCGGTCTGCAATTCTTGCCATTAAAACTTCAATTTATGCATAAGTTAAAATATATTTAATTCTCAAACTCAGGTGGGCAATTGCCCACTTCCTCCCCTGTGTTGGGTATAGCTTCTCGAAACAAAATCCTAAATACGCCACTGGTTGTTTTCAACATTGGGAGGTAGGCAGATTTGAGGCTTATTCTAGGAAAGGGAGATGAAACTCATATTACGGTAGATGAATCTGATTTCTGAAGTGAACCTATTGTAGAAAAATGAAATCTTTAGTTTTACGTCCCACGATTATGCCGGTTAGGATAAGGAGACGGTGATTATGAGAAATAAATGAAACGGTGGAATGAAGAAAGTGGGAGGAAACGGGAGAACCCCGAGGAAACCCACGAGCACGGTGTTTGTCTACCACAGTCCACACCGCGTGAGCTGGGATCGAACCAGGGACCCCAAGCACCGGAGTGAACGCTCTACCATTGAGGCACCGTGTCCCCCAAACCTATTATAGAGTAATATATATATATATATATATATATATATATATATATATATATATATATATTAGGCCTTGTAGTACATATCAGTATTACAAATCACGGCCGTGAACACATTCTGAAATCTCAATACATCCATATTTATAATTGGTATCTTTCTAATTAGACAGCCAGAATGATCCACTTTAAAATTGTTTCATAATAATATAAATAATGACTTCCCCAAAACCAGAGCGCAAAATTTCCGGTCCCTACTGGCGAGTAGAAATTTAGAGCTGGCGACCAGTGTTCAGTAGAAAGAGTTTCTGCCTAAACTCACGGAATTGCGCAGTTTCTATTTCGCACGAAAATAATTGTCGCTGAGGAAAAATTCTTGAATTTGGTGTGAAAGAAATAAAACTTTTTTTTAAATACGTGCAACCAGATCTATACAGTGAAAAAGTGGACCTTTTCTTAGCAGAATATAAACTTTTGTTTTCTTCATTGATATTAAGTCAGACAATGGAAAAGATTTACAGTCAAAAGTTAATTACGGGATTCCAAAATTTCCTTCCAATTGTCATGTTTAAATATCTGCAACCAGGTCTATACAGTGAAAAAGTGAACCTTTTCTTAGCAGAATATAAACTTTTGTTTTCTTCATTGATATTAAGTCAGACAATGGAAAAGATTTACGGTCAAAAGTTAATTACGGGATTCCAAAATTTCCTTCCAATTGTCATGTTTAAATATCTGCAACCAGGTCTATACAGTGAAAAAGTGAACCTTTTCTTAGCAGAATATAAACTTTTGTTTTCTTCATTGATATTAAGTCAGACAATGGAAAAGATTTACAGTCAAAAGTTAATTACGGGATTCCAAAATTTCCTTCCAATTGTCATGTTTAAATATCTGCAACCAGGTCTATATAGTGAAAAAGTGAACCTTTTCTTAGCAGAATATAAACTTTTGTTTTCTTCATTGATATTAAGTCAGACAATGGAAAAGATTTACGGTCAAAAGTTAATTACGGGATTCCAAAATTTCCTTCCAATTGTCATGTTTAAATATCTGCAACCAGGTCTATACAGTGAAAAAGTGAATCTTTTCTTAGCAGAATATAAACTTTTGTTTTCTTCATTGATATTAAATCAGACAATGGAAAAGATTTACAGCCAAAAGTTAACTACGGGATTCCAAAATTTCCTTCCAATTGTCATGTTTAAATATCTGCAACCAGGTCTATACAGTGAAAAAGTGAACCTTTTCTTAGCAGAATATAAACTTTTGTTTTCTTCATTGATATTAAGTCAGACAATGGAAAAGATTTACGGTCAAAAGTTAATTACGGGATTCCAAAATTTCCTTCCAATTGTCATGTTTAAATATCTGCAACCAGGTCTATACAGTGAAAAAGTGAACCTTTTCTTAGCAGAATATAAACTTTTGTTTTCTTCATTGATATTAAGTCAGACAATGGAAAAGATTTACAGTCAAAAGTTAATTACGGGATTCCAAAATTTCCTTCCAATTGTCATGTTTAAATACCTGCAACCAGATCTATAGAGTAAAAAAGTGGACGTTTTCATAGGAGAATATAAACTTTTTTTTCCTTCATTGACATTAGGTCAGACGATGAAAAAGATTTACAGTCAAAAGTTAATTATTGGATTCCAAAATTTTCGTCCAATTGTCATATTTTGTGCAGTTTTACCTGTGAGTACTGCTTCATGTGAGAGGGCTTCAGCAGTCCTAACAGAGTTAAGACTGCCTACAGGAATTCAGTGAAGACTGACACACTGAATGATTTCCTGACAATTTCCATCAATGGTCCTTCCCTTAAGGACTTTGGTCAGAAAACTGCAATCTACAACTGTCTGTATATCAGTGCAGAGCAAGAGCGTTACACAAACGTAAAGTTTTAAGGTAAGGTATTTTTTAACATGTATAGGAATTGTCCAATTCAAAATTGATTATCCTGAATCTATTGATTGTCTGGTTTTTAAATTTTATATCCTGATGTCTCTTTCTTTATCAAACCAAAGGCTGTTTCTGTGGGGGTCACAATTTGTACGTGAGGGATACCTGGCGACCATCATTTTTGGACTGGCTAGAGCGTCTGATTTTCGAATTTTGAGCCCTGCGAAAACTATGAAGAAGGAAAATCAATTATGTATGACGCAACAATACTCTTATTTGAGAAAAATGATAATTTCAATAGCATTACAGGAATCGTTACAGAAATCTAACGCAAGTCATGTACTCTTTAGTTAACAGATGTAACCTTAAGATTATGGAGAAAATTATTCCAGCAATTGTATTATTTTCTTTGCTTACGAAGCATGAGTAGATGCCTAGGCTGATTTAGTGATGCGCATTTAGTGAAAAAATGGATTCTACTGACATAGGGTAGTCCATATACTCTTCGTGTGCTAGGGCCTAGGGGAGAGGAGGAAACAAGATTTCACATCAGAATACGTCACGCACAGTCGCACACCTTCGTTCTCATTAAAAAAGGAAAAGCCAAAAGAAATCAATTTTATCTCACTTTCCTTTGTGCCAGTCGGACACAAATCATCACACTTATCTGCAAGAAGCACTTTTCAACTCGGATTATTGGGGGAGCCTCAGTTCCAATATTGGGGACACATGTCCCCTCATTTCCCTGGGATTTGTACCCAAACCTGCAACTGAGACAATTTTCCAGCATGAGTAGAAAAGCGTATTCTCCTCTGGCATTTATTGCAATTTGTGCCCAAGAAGCGGAAGTGGAATTAATGCATATTGATGAGACTACTAAACGCACTACAGAACGATTTCAGTTTGAAATACTACAGAATACGATTCTTTTATAAAAATGGAAAAACCAAGAGAAATCAATTTTATCTTACATTCCTTTGGGGCAGTCAGACAGAAATCATCACACTTATCCAAAAAAGATACTTTTCACGACTGATTATTGCGGAAACATGTCCTCCTCATCCCCCCGGGATTTGCGCCAGTGAACTTATGTACACAATAATTATAACTGAGCCAAGTAAGAATATTTAATAAGAAATAACAGTGAAGTTAATTAAGGTGAAATTTTGAAAAAAAAATGTTTGGTAAGAAAATTGTTTTCAGAAGGTCGATTTAATACTTTATGCCTTTAACGAAAAGCTCATAAATGGTTATTGGTTAATTTTGTTTAAGGTTCCTGTGCCCTCCCCCTTGTCCGAGCACTTCGCCTTTTCGCCACCAGATGCTCACTTTTTCATTTAGCAATCACTGCTGGCACCTCTACTGGGAAGAACTGAAAGATCGTACCGCTCAGTTTGAATGTGTCCAGGATATCCACACTTGAAGTGCGCGGGGAGAGGAATCCAACAGTTTTTTTCTTTTTCGTGCACCTGCAGTCAGTCAGAGTCTATTTTCACAAGCCGTGTTGTTCAGCCGCAGGGCAAAACCTCAACCATTGATGGGTAACATAAATCTTTTCTTTTTGCAGGTAGGAATAGAGTTTTTGTACGAAAAACGGGAATTAGGTTGCAGAGAACGTCATTCGTATCGCTTTGACAAATTTTCTTTCATCCGTTTATCACATGAAACTCTTTTCTTTTTTTCGATTATTACCAGAATATGAGATAAAGAAAAAAAACTAAATGGTTCTTTGTATACAGAAAACAAACAAACAATACTAATATTTTCATACATATCAGTATTATATGATTTTTTTTTCTGAAGTGCATGATGCATGAAAAATGGACAGAATGAATTTTGACTTTTCTATTTGTCCCTATCCTTCTGAGTAGAGAGAATGCTGTGACGCAACTAAAGGGCCTGCAGGGTCCACTACATTGAGAGGCCCAGAACAGAAAGAGGCCCATTTCAGTTTCGAAGTTAAACTTTATAATGTTAAGATGTTAAAAATTATATGATATTCCAACTATATCTCATTTTTACCTATGAAGACGGTAACACCTGAGCGATTATTTAGTAAATTAAATGCCAACAAAACTTTTACTGACCAGCAAAAACATTATGACCACTCGCTACATTTTGAACGAAATCATCGGGCTGAGATAAGAGCTACAAGGCATAACACAACCGCGCGCCAAACACGACAAGAATCTCACTCGATTAGTCAGTGTGGTGCTTGTGCCTTGAATGGGGAAGGACGACGATATATCAGGGTGACTAAGTGCTGGGAGCTTCATTTCGGAAACAGCGCGACTTGTCGAGTTTTCGCAATCTGCCGTGCTTATGTATTTCAAAGGTGGGAAAAGGACAGTGAAACCAGCACCGAACCAAACAACAAAAAGTGGGACGACCACACCTCATTAAAAATGTCGGATGTCGTAGACTCTCGAAGTTGGTACAGCAGAATAGACGAAAACTATAGCACAACATAATAATAATAATAATAATAATAATAATAATAATAATAATAATAATAATAATAATAATGTGCATTTTTTTTGCATATGAGCAAGTTGTGACTCACTAGATAGAACATAGAAAGTCAAAACTGTTCTCTGTAAATTTTACGTGACTCATGAATGTGGAAAGAGAGGGTCCGTTTAACATTTTTGCGGGTAGGCCCATTCGTCCTTACTTACGCTACTGAGAGAATGTAAGGTAAAATAATAACACCAATATATATATATATATATATATATATATATATATATATAAACTCCGGGCGCAACAGTCCCTTGTGATCTGAGTCTGCAGCGGGCTTATGTTAGTGGTAAGCACTGCTAACGTCGCCGGCTGTCTAGATTGAAGTCCGCTATCTTTTAGTTTCCCAACTTTTCTCTCGATATTTGGTCAACACAGAAATGTTTGAGTGCCACACCGGGAATTAAACCCTGGACGATGCACACCGTATCACTTTCGCTAATCATTTGGTAAAATTCAGGTTAGGGTGGTACTGAATTAATTTTGGAATATGCCATTTCTCATAAGGTAAAGTTCAAAAGTATTGTGACATAATTAAAAAGCTCATTATCAACCACGTATTCTTGCCTCTAATATCTCTAAAAGTTTTCGAGTTATGTGTCAAAAATGGTTGAAACACTTGAAGTTAGTTTAGTAACTTGAAGAAGATAGTGGACTGATACATACATGATTAGAATTGCTCCAATTTTTATTTTTATTCTTCTTTCTCGTAAAGAAATACAAAATCATAATTTCAACCATTTTGGTACATTTGTCATAATTTGAAGCGCGAACAGCCGGTTTCTTTCCTTACGTTTTGAACTTGGGATTTATGTTCTCCTTGTCACTTATCGTGAAAGTCATATAATGACATGGGTCCCAAAGCTAGAATATATTATGCGACAGAGGTAATGACAATTTTTGTCATTTCATCTCTCAAGATCTGTTAAATTTGACATTTATTGAATGATATCGGTTTTATAATACGAATAAATTTTTCGTAATAAGGTGCGTATAGTGGTCGTAAGAAATGGCAAAAGCTACCACTGACCTTTATAGTTTGACTCATGCTTTTTCGATCATGGTATTCCCCTTAAATTTTGTAAAGGACAGTATCATTTTAATTATCTTAACCTAATTTCCTAAAACATCTCATTCGTACGCTAAAAAAGATTTCTATTTTTTATGTATAAGAATTCAGGGAATGCAAATTTATTCAAAATTCCTTTACAATTAATGTCGCCTAAACAGATATTCCTTTGAGATTTCTGTATTTTGAAAACAAAATTCACGATTTCAGTTCTTTGTATTTATTTGTTTCCATGTTTTTTTATATCAATGCTGTATGATCAGTTCCCAGAATTATTTTAGTTCCCCGGTAAATCCATTTATAACAAGCTCCAAATACTGCTACAATTTTAATGTGGTTTCAGGAGAATCTGCATATCACATCCTTTTGTTACTCTCTATATATTCATCTACTACGTAAACAAACATCAGTGAAAGAAAGAGGCTGAGAGCTAACATGTGCTCCGTGAAGAACGTTGTCATTCCTTTCACTGATATATCTAGAGAGTCTAGTGTTGCCACGAGACAAGACGAGACTTCTGGCTATGTAGCCTCGTCTAGAAAAGATGTGCCCGTCTCGTCTCGTATCGAATGGTTCTGTCTCGTCTCGTTGCAACACTAGAAAGGCTGAGGCCCACAAAAAGAGCTGTTATACCAAGTGGTTAAAATTACAACTTTTAACCAAGTTTTGTTTGGTAGCACAACACACAACACGACTGCAATCTTCCAGCAACGACTGCTTAGATTCGACTGAACCAGTAATTACTTCGATAGGAACATTTGTCAATATCGTCAGTACAGTCGAAAGGCAAGATTTCCCCATTTATTCTGATATCCTTTTTTCAGAACTCCTGGCGCCACTTCAACAAATAAGGAGGCCTATGTAACTTTCCCATTCAAAAAATGGTTTATCTTCGAATAGCATCATAAAAGGATAAAAAGGATAATTTTTATTGTCAAATTAGAATCTTTTCAAAACTCAGTATCGAGAAAGTCTGACACGTTTCTGTCTTGGTTCGGAACGAGAAAGACCATGAAACAATAGTTAGTTACTGATAAAATTGCCACTTCTACGCGTACTTGTACTTCTATTAAAGGATTTTTATACGTAGATATCTCCACCAGCCCCTGGAATAAAATCTTCTGAAACACTGATCTCACTAAACGCTTTACATTGCATTCGAATCTGGAGCACTATCACAAAATAATTAAACTTGAATCGATTGAAAAATGGAAGTGAAAGCTGTTTGTAAGAATCATTTTTAAAAAATGCTTTAGGTATTCCCTGTTCTTTGTAGGATTTGAAACATTGAATCACTTGGATCATTTGAAATAATGAAAGATGGTATACATTTCGAAGGCAAATAATTTATTCCGAGTTAATAAATTTTTAAGCAAATTCAGAAACTGTGTTTGTATTTTTCGAGACACTTCACGAAACGTTTTGTATTGTATCGTGTCTCGCTTCAAAGAATCCTGTCTCGTCTCGTTGCAACACTAAGAGAGTCTTATGCATTCTCTTTCCAAGAAAATGAGCTAGAAACTTGAAAAGCGCATTCAGTCAATTGTTATCATAGAATATACTATGGGCATAGCCACTGATGTGTAGAAGGTGACACAGGCGGAATTTGTTTTTGGTGAGTTGGAGCCGTGGGGCTCTATTATTTGGATTGAAAACATTGGTTCAAAAATATTTTACATTTAGCATACATACATACATACATACACACACACACACACACACACACACACACACATATATATATATATATATATATATATATATATATATATATATATATATATATATATATATATATATATATATATATATATATATATATATATATGGGAGGTGGGTTGGAAGCGCACCCCTGAAACATAGAATTATCCTAATTGTAACCTTCTGAGATAGACTACCCCCGAGGAATAGGTAAGCAAATAAAAATAGTTTCTTATTGTTTATCTTCCGTATACGAGTAATTGAAAAATTTTAGTGTCTCGACAATGAGAGCCGTATACAGGTGATCCTGCGTTCCTGGCGGAACTTCCCTAGTTGCGGACAAAATTTCACACTATAGGGTAAATGTGCCAGTAGTCGCCCATTTAAGGAGATTTTCAACTTTGTTAAAGTATAAAAAATTCATTTTTTACTAATAACTTTTACTGCATATGTCATTACAAAGAGCAGAGTCATTACAAACCCTAAAATAACCAGTAGTCGGCCTATGAAAACCAAAGGTCAACCATTACTTTAACCAGTACTCAGCCACACTATAGAATTGACTTTTTAATGGAATTTAAGAGACCAATTCTCCAAATTAAGGGACAATTATATTGCACTCAGAGTTCCTACAGAGAAAACCTACGTCGAAAATCTACTGCGATATAGGAAAAAAGACTTCTTGTACTTACCATAAACTAAGAAAAATGTGTCTCAGCCTAGACTGGCCTATTTGAAACTAATATATAGGCCTATTTATATTTACATTGATATTTATACTTAGCTATGACATTAATCCTTTAATATGAAGTTCATTAAGGCACATTCAGGAGAGACAAACACTTATTTACTAGCTTCTCCGTACGATAATTCACTGAGGCACGTGCATTTCAAGTGGCACCAGTGATCACAAAAATCACACCCAATATACTTAAGTGTGTCGCCCTCAACGTCACTTATGAATTCTTCTTAGACCTCACACTTTACACGGCTTTCAACAACTTCTTGCATCTCGTCTTCCGAACTACTAGCGCTACTTGGCTTGGCAGTCTTTTTATTTCTGTTTGACTTTTGCAGATTTTCCTTTCTTTTTTATTCTCTTCCTTTTTCGTTTCAAGCGTTCCTCTTCTAGTTTTCTTTTCTTTTCATTCTTTAACATCTGATAATTTCTCCACTTTTGGGAGGATATCGCACTTGGAACTTTTTA
Organism: Thermobia domestica; assembly: GCF_964235325.1. Classification (NCBI taxonomy): domain Eukaryota; kingdom Metazoa; phylum Arthropoda; class Insecta; order Zygentoma; family Lepismatidae; genus Thermobia; species Thermobia domestica. The sequence goes on along the minus strand of NC_137460.1, from coordinate 303,412,857 downwards.
TCTCGGCATATTTGTGATAGTTTTGTTTTTGATTGGAACTGGCCAGAAAAGATACTGATCAAAGGCAGGTGATATGGAAATGTCTGACGAAGGTTCTCTTTGAATTTCTTCTGAGATCATATGAAGTTATTTATGGCACTACCGATTGTAGAAACTGAAGCAGACAATTCACATTGCGTCGTTTCAGCATAAGATGCCACAACGGATGTGTTGGTTTCCTGGTTTGAATCAGACGTCTATTTCTGATATCGCACATGCATTTGTAGGCTCTAGAAGTCCAATTGCGGAAATCTGTGTATGTTCTAGAACTAAGATTATCGAATATCTCACTAGTAAGTACAGATGTAGCAGATCGATCCTCTTCGGACAGAAGAATAGTCCTATCTGTGTTCATTGGTGTAGAACAAGAAGACTCTTTGGATACGCACCTGGTTGCAAAATCATCTGACACTGAGTCTATTCCAGTTGAAGATGTCTTTGGACTGGTCGAAAGAAACGCTGAATCACGCGTTCTTAAACTGTTAGACATATTTTCCTTACTGTCAGCAGTCCTCTTAATTTTTTGAAGAAGACTTTCAACATTATTTGGTTTTTCATGAAGTTTTGATTTCAAGTATTCAATAACTTTCACACACACCTCTTTGATTAGAATGCTTGAAATGACTCTCTATGACTCTTTGGTATCCGTTGTCTCTTCAAGATAGGCTAACACGCATCTGTGCGTGAATTTACTTATAAAAAGATAAACCGCGTTTTTAATTAGGTTTTGATAGAAAGGAAGTGGGTTACTATGAGAAAGTGTAGCTAGGCTATGACGTACTGAATGAGAAGCATGAGTTAGAATGTAAATATTTATGATTATTCTGTATTGTTTTGGCAATCTGGAAACTCTAGGAACGGAACAGATAATAATAATAATAATAATAATAATAATAATAATAATAATAATAATAATAATAAAAGCAGTTGAAACCTTGGAATTAAAAACATGCAGAAATGCGACATTGTGCGGAGTAATTTAAATTATCAAATCAATTAGATATTGATATCCCTTATTTCCTCATAGTTACCTTAGATTAAAAGACTAACCTAGGCCTATGATCAAGGTAAAAAATTCTCATTACCTGTCCTTTAAATTTTAGAGAGAGAATTCAGACCAGCCATAAATTCTTAACCTTTTTTCCTCTCAGTTCAAGGAAAATATAGAAATTGAAATGGCTGGTATTACAACTGTATTATGCTTGCATGATGCAATTAGTGACTTCATAACAGTTACTTTTTCATTAAATCGTTAGGAAAATGTTCTACGTGTTAGTCAAGTGTCTCAGTTGTAGAAATGTACATTTATGAGTTGAGTTGAATTCCAGTTTAGCGTCCCTTTCAGCAGCGAGGCTATGTGAGACGTGGACCTACTGATTAACGTGGAATCCGAACCACATGAGCCCCCGCCGGGAATCGAACCCGGGTCTCCCGCGCCAAAGGCACGTACGCTAACCGCTTAGCCACGGAGGAGCTCTAAATGTACATTTATATTGAATAAATGATAGGTGGCAAACTACTGGAATATATGCATCCAGTAGTCGTCCGTTGAAAGTAATGGGGGCTGACCACTGGAAAATGAAGTCAAGAGTCATTTCTAGTAGTCAGCCCCTAATGGCTGACTACCAGGAAACGTTATCAAAAATGCAGTCTGTAGTCAGCCCCCCTTGTTTTGTTGTTTTGTATCAAGAACCACGAATTTTTTTAACAAACTACATACATTCATGCTTCGAAGAAAGCAATAACTCGTCCTTTTTTTTTTTACAAGAATATAGTTTTAACTTACCTTTGAAGTAAAGCTTCTCCCTTATTTTTTTTTTTATTAACAAAATGCTCACTTTGCTCACTTGTATCAGCAGACCTCAAATGATTATTTTTCTTTTCTGCTACGAGAAGTCACACCAGACCAGAACAAATGAGGTTCACTACTGGAGCTCTGATTTAGGTTTTAGTTGACTATTTGTTTGGTAACAGGTTACCGCATGCTTATTTAATTGCTTGTTACTGAAAAATGGCTGACTACTGGAGACGGCTGACTTTAGGCACACTTACCCTACCCTCTTTCGGCTCTCTCCCCACGGTAGTTTTAAGAATTTTTATCTATTATCTACTCCCTTGGAATAACTGTTGCTCTGTATTTTCAGGGGCTTGCAACCGTCAGAATGAATATCTTGGCTGCTTTCCCAGCTACCCATTCAGCATGCAATAGATACATGCAATAATAATCAAATCCCACACAAACTACTCTACCCATCAAATATTTTAACATGGAAAATTCTTTTACGCAATGCATTTCGTTTGTTTAAAATGAAATAGACCTAAATACAACTTTTTTTAAATGTTCTTCTGGAAATTCGAAAGCGTGATCGCTCACATCAAAAAATGAAAGAATTAGTGCTCTGACAATCTGGTAGAAATACAACATGCCATATATACATTACTGTGATTACATTGCCATTTATTCAATGATTATTTTGCTTAGAGCTTTCTTACTTTCCAGGGTACTCTTCAAGGGTATACAATTACTCTTCACTTATGTCGCGAAAAAATATTCAGCTTGCAAATTTATTTCGAGAACTTCTCATTCCCTAATACATGTTTATTCTCTCAATTTGTACGTACAACCGACAAACTTACACAGAATCTCAACAGAGTTCAAATGTGAGGTGTCTGCTGTGAAACACAGGTCAGTTTTATATGGGAGGGGCTTTTAGAGTGTAATTCTAGGAACGCTGTAGGGGGCCATCCCGCTCCACCTGAGACAAAAAAGAAAAGAAATATGGCGATACACAAGTAATTCACACTGATTACAAAGCAGGCACAACAAAGTTCTGAATGAAATATGTTTATTTTTTTGCACTATTCCATTTTCCGAACAATAACATTTACCGATGACTTGTTAGTCCCTTCTCCACAGCCACCATGAAAACAAATTCAATCGGAATTTGGACAGGTCGTTTGATCACGAATAATTATCGTTTGATCCCAACGCATAATGACGTATTACACACAATTTGGCTAGGGTTTGTTAGCCCTTGATAATCGACATGTACCATTCCATAGATATTTCAATGGTAAATAGGTAAGCAAATTTTCGTTAGTTTCTGGTAGAAAGTGTGACAGATAAAGTTGATTGTTTATTTAACAATGGTGGCCTCTAACAATGAAACTAACAAGAACAACTGAAATCGACAAGTACCATTTCACAGATATCTCAGTGGTAATCCGAGGGTGTGCCAAGTTTGGTCAGTTTCTGGTATAAAATATAGCAAAGTTGATTCTTTGTTTAACGATGGTGGCCTTCATCAATGAAACTAACAACAATATGTGAAATCAACACGTACTATTACCTAGATATTTCAATCTTAAATGGGTGTGCAAAGTGAATATGAACCGAGACCCTCCTTGGTAAGCTGCGAATTGATATGAATGTACTAATCATATTTCAGAGTGAAATTCTAATAAAATGGTACCGTTAACTTAAATTACCGTATTCATTATTTTCTTCTATCATGATGATGCACCACCTCATGTTTTATTAATTAGGCTTTTGATGGTAACTCTGTTAAATGTTGATATTTATGGATTTCCAAGTTTAAAGTGATTCTGTTGACTTATCATAGATTACTAGTATCACACCAAAACTATCTTATTACATATTCCTAAATTATACTAAACACTAAAGTCAAAAGTCAGGTACTACTTACTACTAATACATGTTGCATCAAATAATTCAATTCCACAAAACATTTTAATAAACGAAATATTCATTTTAACATACAGAAAAAGATTGGAAGAAAATAAAAAAAATTGTATAACAGAATATAATAAAATTCGAAAGCAAGATTTCAAAATTTTATCATTCGTAAAACAGATTTAACTAATGAGTTTTAAGAAAACGGTGTTACATTTGAGATTATTAAAGTATCCAACACATCGGTAACCAGATTATTAAAACATAAATGAAATTAATATACATAGATATATTACACATTTTAGAAAGTTTCGTAGCTTTTGCGTATATGAAATTTAATAAGCACGTCTAGAAAACAAAATCTGTTTCTTAGCTCCACTATCAGTGTGGCATTACGATTGATACTGTACGAAGAATGGTTGATAATAAAACGTCCAATAGTGAACCACTTCCTTTAAGATACTTGAAAGGGTTTCAAGTTAGCAAAGTAACGAAAAATAATAATAATAAAACAAAAGCCTTGAAGAGATTAGGATTAATTAGAACGTTGAGTCTCTTCGCTCACATCCACTTAAATCTTAAATCGTTTGATTAAAAAAAAATCTATATCGGGTCCTATGTCGATTAGATTGTAGTTCAAAATTTCACTAAGAGTACACAGTACACTTTCATAATTGTATATATATATATATTTCCCTGCTTCTGATCAGCGCTCCAACTGATCTGCTTGAAGGAACTGTATCGGTTTACTTATTTATCCGTATCATACCTGAAGAAAATTTGATTTCCACACAAAAATCATGTCTCATCCGGGAATAGCATATTTAGTCATTATGAGGAATTTAAATGGTGGATTGTAGTATCAATTATAACTTCATGAACTAATATGTTTCTGCTTCCACTTAACATAACGACCACAAAAAAATTCTTAGATCAGGATATATATATAGAGAGAGATATATCTGGGACAGCTTCTTAACTTTGATTTCACTAAGTTGGAAAGATATAATTTGGTATTCCTGAGTGCTTGGTTTAGTATGTTACTATATTGCTTGCCACCACTGATCTTTTTAAATCACTATTTCACTGAGAAGTTGATGCATAACTATGTATCTTCACCCAATTTACAAAATTTTAACAGTATTGAATGATACGTATGCACAAATATCGTACTTGAATTGTATTAAAATCAGCAAATATATATTTAAAAAAAAAGTCGAACAAAATATGGCTAGCACCCCAGATGGCAATTCGAACAATGTACTGGTAGGTCGGGACTCGACAAAAATCATGTAGAATCGGTAAATACAGGGCTAAATTTACATTTCTTTACTTATTTCAAACATTTCGTAATGATTAATTATATATGTTTCATCGTAACGTTACAAATCCCTGTAATCATATAATATATGCATCACAATTCAATTTTATTTTCAACCCCCTTTCCACTGCGTACAACATATTTATATAGAATGCTCTGTGGCGCTAGGAAGCTTTACTTCATTATATATGTTACAAAATGACTTTGGGTGAACAAAATTATTAAAACAAGGCTACTTCAAAATTAGGTATATGAGTAAAAGAAAAAAACATAGTATTTGTAAGATCAATAATTTTCTCTAAATACATTCAAATGTATCGACAATTGTAACAAGTAGAAGGGGAGAGAACAAAATCAGGTGGTATATTGTGATTCTTCCTACACAGAATGGGTATTTGCACTCAGCTCGACGAGGAAATACGATGTCAGTTAAGTTATATCGCAAGAAACCGGAAAGAAAAAGAAACACGTATATTGAAATGTTAATCTGCCTCTGAATAACTCAGCTCGCCATAATCCAGACACGACACACGACCGAAGAAGGTAGCAGATAAGCCCGAAACATAATCATTGAGTATAATATATATATATATATATATATATATATATATATATATATATATATATATATATATATATATATTGTGTACAATACAAACCAATGTACAAACAGCTAAAAAAAATGTTAACAACCACTACGAATTGACGCTCAAACTTTTATATAGATATATTAACATGTTTAGGGAAAATAGGAAGATATTAAAATAAAGAGATAGGTTAGAACAAGAAAAAGTCAGGAGTCAAAAGAAATTCAGGCAAAGTTACTTAGTTGAGAGTAAACGAACCTGCGAGTCGTTTTTTTTTTTTTTTCAAAAACTTAGCAACTATTTTAAATGCCAAATATATTTTCCCCTACTCCAAAAATATCGCTAGCATTAATTTAGACAATTTCCCAACTCGTAGTCCTCGTTAATCCTCAACACATGCATAAGTTTCAGGGTATGAAGAAGAAGTAAGAAGTGGACATTGTTAGTTTCCCACGCTAAAAACAACATTTAAACATTCGCTGAATATCCAAACTATTTCATAAACTCCGAACGAATACCGCCCCCAAATATCGGGCGGATTGAAATGTCCCGACATTACCGCTGGAATTGCTGTGTCCTAGCATGGAAAATCAAGAGAAAACACCCTAGGCGTTACCCTTAGGTTCCCCGCTCTCTAGTCGCTGTAATCTGCCAGAAACGTCCATGTCGGTTACGGCCGACTACATCGGAAGGTTGGGTTTGCCTGTTTAATTTTGGAATATTCTAAAAAAAAAAAAATCGTGGTAGTTTTAAATGTCCGTAGAAGACAGGAAAATAGTAAAGCACTGACTCCAATCTAAGAAAATAATAAGAAATAATAATAATAATAATAATAATAATAATAATAATAATAATAATAATAATAATAATAATAATAATAATAATAATAAAGGAAAAAATAATAATTCAAAATTCCGACATTTTGGGAAAGAAAACTGCAAAAAATCCCAAAATGAGCTCACAAAGACATGCTCGCCACAGACATGCGCCGCGTTTCTAGAACGTAAGAGGAAAAGGGAGCGGCGTGTTATCTTATGGTAGTGGTAAGTCAATAATAAAGTTTGAACATCGTCTCTATCGATTTTTCCCTTGCATTTAACAGATTCCGAAAGTACGAAAACGAAATCGCAGAAAACAACAAAATTTGCATCCTCGCAAATCAACACACACACACACACACACACACATACAACACGTTGTCTACTGCACGCCAGAAACACACCACGGAAATCAGCCGCTTGGAATAATGTTTGGACTTCGGGATAAAATATTTCTTTGCCGTTCGACAGAGAATAAAACTTAAGTGTAGACCATAACTTTCATAAAACAGTTTTAGTTGACCATCCACATTAGTGAAATGATATCATGCACTTGTGCATGAAGAAAGTGGTAGGGTAAAAAAAATCCATATACATGAAGTGTATATACTGATGAAACCTACTTGACACTATATCTGAACAATTGTCAGTTGTTCCATTAAGAAAGTTCACTATTATGCTGTTGGTTTCTACCTAAAGTCTAAATTTTCTTCACTGCAACTTCTTACCTAATTCAACCAAATAACCTTCCTTTCCCAACGCGTACCGAATTATTCAATTTTGTCAGCAACAAATACAGTTAGCGCAAGACGCCGAAATATCACACGCACTCATCATTACACATGTACTTCCATTAATCGTGGCCTATACTCAAAATACCATGGGGTCTTTATCAATATTATAAATTATCATTGGTGTTGGGCCCAAGAGTCTCTCACTTGTCGATAAAACATTTATATTTATATTTATTTATTTATAGTAGTATTACATTACGTTAGGGCCACAACACGGTCAAACACATTTTGACTTTATTTACTTTTACACCTATAGACTGCCACGAAACTATACTTTTTTTTTAATGTGAGTAAATGTTAGCCAGGTAAGTGACATGGCTAGCATTTACAACACGAAAACACACTCTCACTTTTCTGCAGTCTTGAAATAACTGGATTTGCTTTAACTGGATTTGCTTGCAATAATTGGATAATACTCTTTCTTACCCTTTCTTAAATTAACAACGAATTTAAATTTCTACATGAAATTACCAACAGCATATCAAGATTAAAACTTCATATTTAAAGTAACCCAAGACCACTTCTTTTTTTTTTGTTGTTGTTGAAGCGTATAACTGCATATTAGCAGCTACTTATCAAACTCGCCGCAGGAGTTTGGTGAAAATTGTTCTATTGAAACAAAACACTAACATTGAGCGAAGGGTAACAGATGGCACCCTAGTCGACACAGTAGACAACGGTAATGCATCCCTTGCACCTGACAATAAAATTTGCACTTTCATACTTATATTTTCACTAAATGGATGTCATGGACTGAATCAAATTTACGAAAATTATCGAAAAACACTCGCGGCATAATTATTTTAGTCTTGAAATTATTTAAAAGAAATGAGGTTAAACAAAACAAATAAATAATAATTAAATACTCTAATCAATACTACATATCATGGACCTGACCTTGACCTTTACTACGACTAAATCACACAATACATTAACTAAAATCAACAATTATATATTTCCGGTGTGATACTTAACTACGGTGGAACTCTTGCCTATTGTGGATTGTTAAATTTTATGTTTTGATGTAGGTCGATTTGCAAAGCAATGGTCAATTTCTACACCGAGTGGAGGGGAATATTGATAATAATGGTTATAAAATTACATGTTACAAGTTTAGGACATCTACAGAGACCAGTCAAGGATCTCTGGCAGATGCCTCGCCGAAAGAACTACATTTTTGTACCCTGGTGGGCCACCCTTACTTAACTTGACATTATGTCAATGTTTACGACACAGAATTTCCAGGGAGCTGCCATGATAAAAGAACAACAATACTACGTTTTATACAAGAAACGACAAAATATTACTTTTATTGGGTGAAGATACCTACAATAACTTTTCACTATTTCTTTTCACTGCTGAAAATTCTGGATTTATAATTTAAGAATGGATGGTTCCAGTCACTGCAAACATGGCTGCCCACATGACTATTGTTGTCGTTACTTTCGATTATTAGTTTGTTACTAAATCTTTAAAGTTTTGATGTCGGAATTTCACTTAATTATTATTGTTTCCTACCTCTGTTAATCTTCTGTAATAGTCGTTGAGATGGAGCAATAAGAATATATATTTTTATTCAATTTATTTCCTCACATTGGTTGGCCCTCCTGTGCTCACAAAGGTTCTTCAAGATTAGACGCTAACAGCACAGATTTAGCGGTCTTTGTACACTATCATCCAATGGTTTAAAGGCAAAATGCCAATAGGACCTATAACAATCAAGTTAGAGATGGGAGCGAACTACAGGAAACCGTTCTAGCGCATCTCATTGGATGAGATGGTCCCTATTTTTATAAAGTATTTTCCTTCCTTCCCATGATTTATATTATTTGTTTATAGTCATTTATTTTACTTAAATAGAAATTTTAATGTCGAAACTAAAGAGATGAGAGTAAAATAACGTGGTCATTAAAGAAGCAGTGGCGAAGAAAGAATTTAAAAAGGGGAATAAATATATTTTAATTTTAATTAAAATTTAACAGGGATATAGAAAAATACATGTATAATTGTAATAATATTTTAGATTATTACAAAAGTTTGGTTAGTTTGTGGTAGAAAGTATGTAAGATAAAGTTGATTGTTTATTTAACAAAGGAGAAATCTTATGATTGTTTATTTTAAAATGGTGATATTCAACAATGAAACTAAAACAATATGTGAAATCGACACGTACCATTCCATAGATATTTCAATCTTAAATGGGTGTGCGAAGTTTGGCCAGTTTCTGCTAAAAAATATGGCTGATAAAGATGCTTGTTTATTTAATAATAGTTTCCTCTAACAATAAAACTAACAACAATATGTGAAATTGACACGTACTATTCCATAGACATCTTAATCGTAAATGAATGTGCCAAGTTTGGTTAGTTTGTGGTAGAAAGTATAGCAGGTAAAGCTGTTTGTTTATTTAACAATTTAGAAATCCATCGATTGTGTATTTAACAATGGTGGTCTTCAGCAACGAAACTAACAACAATACATAAAATCGACACGTAGCATTCCCTAGATATTTAAAACATAAATTTGTGTGCAAAATTTGGTCAGTTTCTGGTAGAACGTATGGCAGACAAAGTTGATTGTTTATTTAGCAAAGGTAGCCTATAACAATGAAACACAACAATATGTGAAATCGGCAGGTACCATTCCCTAGATATCTCAGTTGTAATCCGATGGGTGTGCAAAGTTTGGTCAGTTGGTGGTAGAAAGTGTGGCAGATAAAGTTTATTGTATATTTAACGATGGTGGCCTTCAACAATGAAACTAACAACAATATGTGGAATCCACACGTACCATTCCCTAGATATCTCAATCTTAAATGGGTGTGCAAAGTTTCTTCACTTTCCGGTAGAAAGTACGGCAGATAAAGTTGATTGTTTACTTAACAACGGTTGCCTCTAACAATGAAACTAACAACAATATGTGAAATCGGCACGAACCATTCCATTGATATCTCAATCGTAAATGAGTGTGTCAAGTTTGGTTAGTTTGTGGCAGAAAATATGACAGATGCAGTAAAGTTGACTATATATTTAATAATGGAGAAATCCAACGATTGTGTATTTAACAATGGTGGTCTTCAATAATGAAACTAACAACAATATGTGAAATCGACACATAGCATTCCCTAAATATTTCAACTTTAAATGGGTGCGCAAAGTTTGGCCAGTTTGTGGTAGAACGTATGGCCGTTAAAGTTGATTGTTTATTTAACAATGGTGGCCTCTAACAATGAAACTAAAAATAATATGTGAAATCGACCCATACCGTTCCATACATATCTTAATCTTAAATGAGTCTGCAAATTTTGGTTAGGTTATTGTAGAAATTGTGGCAGTAAAACTTGATTGTTTATTTAAAAATGGTGGCCTTCAACAATGAAACTAACAACAATATGTGAAATCGACACGTACCATTCCCTAGATATTTCAATCGTTCATGAGTGTGCAAAGTTTGGTTAGTTTGTAGTAGAAAGTATGGCAGATAAAGTTGATCGTTTATTTGACAATGTAGAAATCCAACGATTGTGTATTTAACAATGGTGGTCTTCAACAATGAAACTAACAACAATATGACAAATCGATACATATGTTTCCCTAGATATTTCAATCTTAAATGGGTGTGCAAGATTTGGTCAGTTTCTAGTAGAACGTATGGCAGATAGTGTCGATTGTTTATTTAACAATGGTGGCCTCTACAATGAAACTATCAACAATAAGTGAAATCGACACGTACTGTTCCATAAATATCTCAATCGTAAATGAGTGCCCCAAATTTGATTAGTTTGTGGTAGAAAGAGTGTAGGATAAAATTGATTGTTTATGTAACAATTTAGAAATCCAACGATTGTTTATTTAACAATGGTGGTCTTCAACAATGAAAGAACAACAATATGTGAATTCGACACATACCATTCCATAGATATCCCAATCATTCATGAGTGTGCAAAGTTTGCTTACTTTGTGGTAGAAAGTATGGCAGATAAAGTTGATCGTTTATTTAACAATGGAGAGGTCCAACGAATGTTTAATTAACAATGGTGATCTTCAACAATGAAACTAACAACAATATTAGAAAACGACACACATCTTTCCCTAGATATTTCAATCTTAAATGTGTTTACAAGGTTTGGCCAGTTTCCGGTAGGAAGTATGGCAGATAAAGTTGATTGTTCATTTAACAATTGCGGCCTCTAACAATGAAACTAATAACAATATGTGAAATCGACACGTACCATTCCCTAGATTTTGTAACGTCCATTAACCAGATTATATCCGTTTTTTCATATTTTTTGAATTGTTTATTTTATTTTTGATTGTTTTAATTTTATTAGTTGTATATGTTAACATTGGTAACGGTGGCGCCATCTATCGTTTTAGAAACAAACTATTTGAACGTTATGAATAACCTTAAGCTAATTACTATGTTGTGAAATTCAAGATCACTTACTAAAAAGTAAAGCTTACATACATATCTTAGTTTGGATAACAGCACTTCCTATTTTCCTCTGCTCTAGTGGCAAATTGTAAATGTATCAATAAAAGTCAATAAGGGATAGGCTCAAGTAACTAAATTCAATTTAATTGCACTGGACACTATACTAAATTTCTTCCATTTTAGTTTTGCATTTTTAATTTGGTTTGCTTAGAGTTTAACGTTCCTTTCCAATATGAAGGTTATATAAACCGCAGAGGTAAAGTTGAACGTGGAACAGAAACACATGAATTTGCAATCGCAGTCGAAACGAGACTTTCTATACTGAGAGTATTAAGGAAAACGATTTAACAACGCCGCACCCTTTTCCGATAATTTCGAAGTAAGCTCAGCCATGAGCAAAGGATATTAAGATGCACACACACACACACACACGCATATTTATATATATATATATATATATATATATATATATATATATATATATATATATAATATGTGTGTGTATGTGTAAAAATTCAACTCCAACGTATCATATTTCAAACATTTAAAGAGTGCGAATATATCTGAGTGCAATGAGTCACATAAATTGTTATTTATATAAGATGGACTTCCTCCTCTTACAACTTGTCTGTAATACAATGGTTTGATGAACGCTTCACAGGATTCTGGATAGGTCGCCGGGCTCCTACAGAATGGCCAGAGCGAAGTCCAGACCTCACACCCTGTGATTTGTTTTTAAGGGGATGAAGAAGTGCATCGCAGTAAACCAAGAACTCTTCACGAACTTAAGAATAAGATCCGTGAGGTCTTAAGTGTTATTCCTGCTGAATTCTTGAGAAAGATCGTAACAAACATATCTGTGAGTTGGAGAGTGTCTACAAACTACTATTGATTTTTTACGTTTGAAGATTTTACTTTAATTTCTTGTTTGAAAACTTTAGTTTAGAAACTTTTGTCTGAATGTTTTTTAGTTTAAAACTTTTTGTTTGAATTGTTTGTTTTAAAAATCTCGATTTGAGAATTTTTCGTTCCAGAAATTTTAGTTTGGAATATTTTTCTAAATTTTCATTGTATAAAATTTTTATTTTTGAAAATTTATTCATTCATTGAAAACGAAACTTTGTTTGAATGTCATAAACCTTGTAGTACAACGTTCAACATTTCCACCTAATTCAACAAATTTTCCTATAGAACGTTGAGTAACTATTGTTTTTGACAATTTCCAATTTTTTACAGGGGTGGTCTTAGGTACTCCTTCCAAAAATGTTTATCAATTTACTCATGAATTGGATTCCAATCCTCACACTTATAAGGTCAGTAACCCGTCACGTAGAACAACGTTTTAATAATTGTCATTCAAAAAAGGCAATAAGCAGGACCAATCAAAATTTAAAATGGATCTCAGACAACATTGACCAATTATTGTTTAATGGCCGTTACAATATTTAAAGGGTGGGATGGATCTAGATATCCCTTCCATATTTTCAAAGGGTGCATCTATTTACTCAGGTCGTATTAAAATGAATGGTGTTCTGTACACATCCTTTAATCATGTAAGGTAATATAGACTCATCAAAGAAAATAAATTAGGTCAATTACTGACCATGTGATCATATTAATACTTGGCAATTACCAGTGGCGTATTTACGATTTTGTTTCGGGAGGGGCTTTGCTAACTTTCGGGGGGGGCTGTGCCTGGAAATGTAAAAATTATGCAAGATATTTCATTTACTTTACTATACTAAGTAAGATTTCGGGGGGGCTTAAGCCCGGAAGCCACCCCCCTAAATACGCCACTGGCAATTACATACCCATGGAAGGGAACAAGATGGACAACCCAAATTTACAACGGTATACAAGGGCGGGGAGAAAAGTTCTCGGCCTGGCATATCAATTTAAGAATGATTTTATTTCTCGACATAATCTCCCTTAACTTCAATCCACTTGATTTAGCGCATCAGTATTCCATCCCGGAAGTGAGAGTCTGGACAAGTTGTGAAAATAGTCATCCACGACCCTCTCAATTTCTTCATTCGATGTGAAGGGCTTCCCAAAAAGAAATTTCTTCAAGTTTGGGAACAGATAGAAGTCCGATGGTGCCAAGTAAGGAGAATATGGGAGATGGCTGAGCAAATCGTACCCCAAATCCCGCAGTATTCCCATTGCCAACACACCCTTGTGAAAGATGATTTTCTTCCTCTTCAAGCCAGGCCTCTTCTCGCGAATTTTGACATCCAGCTGGTCAAGAAGGTTGCAGTAATATTCGCCTGTAATTGTTCTCCCTTTTGCAAGGTAATCAGTTAACAGAATCTCTTTTGCATCCCAAAACACACTGGCCATGACCTTTCCGGACGATACAATGGCCTTCACTTTCTTCGACGCTGCACCACCGGCTTTCACCCATTGCTTGGACTGATGTTTCATTTCTGGCGTGTAGTGGTGAACCCATGTCTCATCCATTGCCACTCTCGTATGTGGAGTTCCTAGTTCGATTCCAACTCGACCAAGTCTTGTGTAGGACGCACACAAAACACCATATACGGGTTTTTCTCATGACTCTCCTGCTTCCTCCCACTTTCTTTTTTTGATCATTTACTTAATTTTTATCAATGTCTTCCTTGGTCTCGGACCATAATCGTGAAACCTTAAACTAAAAAATTAAAAAAAACTGATGCAGCTAAATAGATATAAAATAACCTATTTATTATAATGATTTTTTCTGAGTAGAGTAATATATTATTTTCAGCCTTATGTCAGGAGGGTCACGGTGGATCACTGGTAGAGCGTTTATCTCTGAATCATGGGGTCCCTTTTCCGATTCCCGGCCAAGTAAGCTTGTGGTGGACAACATCGTGTCCGTGGGTTTCGTCGGAATATTTCCATTTCCTCCCAGATTCTCATTCCACCCAATTCTTCTATCGTTATTCACTTGCCTAAACCACCGTTTCCTTTGGCCTAACGGGCACAAACGTGGGACGTTAAACTGAAAGATTTTATTCTCATTTTCAGCCTTATTCCAATGTTATAATTGCACCATTTAGAATATATTAGCATTCTTGATTCTTAATCTGATGATCCCAGGTTCAAGTCCGTTTAGCGTGTCTGAGGTTTTTCAAGATGTTTTCTTCAAGCTTCATTAGACGAATGAAACGTTTCAGTGTAAGTAGTGACCAACTTTCTTCCACGTCGTTTTATGCTGTTGAGTGTTGGTTTCTCCAGTATAAATGACCGTCTCGGAATGTATCAGGAACTTGATTAAGTATATAAATAAACATTAGTGTTCGATATAAGCTCAATGTTTGCAAAAAGATATAAGGTGTTACAGGGATGTCATTTAGAAGGGCAGGAGGGGGCAATTGCTCCCTAAGAGTTTGAGGAATACATATACTTTAATAGATTGTTTACTAATATTCTAGTACAAAACGTGAAAGTCATTAGGTCGGTGGTGTTCTTGCCCCCATCAAGCGAAGTCTGAAATGACGCCCCTGAGGTGATATGGTCAACTCAACAAAAATTTACTTTGGTGAAAGCGCATTTTAAAATTTTTTCATAAGAGCATATTCAATAAAATGTTCATCTATCAATTAGTTATTATTATTGGTGGTGATTTAAGTTTAGCGTATTTTTCAGCACCGAAATGAAACGTGAACCTACAATTTAGCATAGGATCCATATTACATGAGCTTCCACGGGAATCGAACCCTGAGCTACCGCGCCAAATAGTTAATAGTATTGTTTAATTTCTATTTTTATTAACTCTTTGAGTAAATAAGAAGGGCGCGGTGACTCAGTTGTAGAGCGCCTACCTATAGTGTGTGAAGTCCCTGGTTCGATGCTTGGGCAAGTAAGCTTGTGGTGAACACCATCGCGCTCTTGGGTTTTCTCGGGGTACTCCCGTTTCCTCCTACTTTCTCATTCAACCAATTCTCCCATTATTCATTTCCTTTAATCATAGTCTCCCTTAGCTTAACAGGCATAATCGCGGGACGTTAAACTCAAAGATTTTATTTCATTTCATTTTGAGTAAATAAAAAAGCAGACCCTTACTACCCGAAACACATTATAAGTACAAAAGTTGTTTGAAATTAAAATAGGCCTAGATTAAAAATAATGGTCCTTTTGCGATTTCATAAAGATTATCCGCCTTCAGAGTCGTTTTCACGTTATATTAGCGTCATACTAAAGGACTAACTACTGCAGGAAACATATGTTAGTCTAACTCTTTAGCATGGCAGTAATAACGCGTCAGAACGACTCTGCATAAGGCCCTATATGTGTAAATAAGAAGTTTTGTTAAAATACCGGTCAATGCTTAAATGTACTATGAAATTCATCGTAAACTTGCATCATAATCATGCAGCAGCTATGCCAGCATCACTCTATATCAGAGTAGTGAAATATTCTCAGTTATTGCAACGCTCTTCTTCAAGACGACAAGAAAGATTCAACCAATAGGGGTTGCAAACACATTACACACCCCCAGAGCGACTGTCAACAGAGCTGAGTTACCATGCTTACACACCTAGTGATGGATAAATTCTCGGGAAGATACCCAAAATGGGAATTTATTCGTTAATTTATATACAATCAGAAAGAAAATTGCATTCTATTACTATATTATGATTTCGAAGTTGAATTAATTTTTATATCACAGCATATTATTACTGTTGTCCCCAGAGGAGTCTTTAAAATGTATATTCTGAACGATGTTATTTTATTAATATTCTATTATATTTAGAGTGTGCGCATAAATGGATATTTATTTACAATAGGGTCCTATGAAAGTAAATATATTTCAAAAATGGTATAGTAAGTCCACATACTTTTAAACCGCTAAACAGTTTAAATTTACATGTAAGTGGATTTTCTAAACTTGACTCTACTACTGATATTATAAACATATTAAATTTTTAAATATTATTAACAAATTAGGTTGGGTAACTGCCAGAAGACATATGTCTCACAATTTTGTCAACATTTGCGCATAAATATGAATGTTCACAATATTTTCATCATACATTCCTATCTTTATAATTTTGCATGTTACATTGCAACACACGACCTTTCCTCCTGCCCGTTTCTCGAAATTTCTTGCGTTAATTCACATGTAAGAGAAGTCCGAGTACCTCTTCAGAAATTCGAGTCAGAGAGAGGAGACAGACCGACGTCTATTACTAACGGTGGTACAGGGTTTATTAATAGTATTTCATCTCTATTTCTACATAAGTTTGCTTAATTCTAAATTACTTTACAAAATGGTTCCTTTTAATCATTTGTAAATTAGTACTTTGCTAATTTTGGCTATTGTTCAGCATTGGGGGCCACCTTTTGCACCCACTTTTCTGCGATATTCTATTGCGATGCGCTTGTTTTATGGTTTCATACGTTAAAATACGTTACCAACATTAAATTCAGACAGCAATGCAGAGCGAGTGTTAGCGAGTGAATGAGGGTTAGAGCCCCGCATGGCACGTTGTTTTATATCTTCATTACCAATAATTAACTTTCTTTTCTCACGTAAATCACTTCCACTTATCTTTACGGTTTGTACAAATCCCCTACTGCCCTAAAAAAATTGTGTTCGATACTTTCATGACTACTTGAACATCACTATCAACTCATTTCTTCCGTAAATCATCCTACTTTTTGCTAGTTTTGGCCCCAAATATAAACAATTGGCTTACTTTCTAGTGCAAATTCAAACCTCCAAATTCTTTAAAACCTAGAAGTAAGTAACCCTAACAGCACAAAATCTTCCCTAGGATGTCCCATGGCCCTCCCGCCCGGGAAAACGGGACTATCCCGGGACGCTCCCATATGACTCCTGCGACATCCATGGGACTGACACGCGAATTCCAGATGTCCGCGTTTGTCCCGGGAAACGGGACGACCCGTGGGACTCCAGCGGGAGTCATGCAGGAAGAATCCCGTAGGAAACCAGAGGATATCCTCAGGCAGAACCACGTACGCGAATGGGATAATCCCGGGACGATCCCGTGGGACTCCTGAGACATCCGTGAAATCCTGATGAGAATCCTACGGGACTTCAAACGGAAGCTCATGTGTAACCGTGTAGCATTGCACCAGAAAAGACGATGTGAATCTATTGACTGTTTTCAGGCTCTGGTTTCAGATTTGCAAACACAATGTACAGTGCAAATCAAACGGAATATGTGTTATTTCACGTGTAGCTACTTGAGAGGCGCCTTTGAAAAGCCAGAGCCTAAAAATAACCAATAGCTTCACTCTGTAATTACCGATAGAGCTATCGTGCAATACCACATGGTGGCCTGTACATGAACTTCCGCTTCAAAGTCCCAGTGAGTCCCGTCAGGTACATATTTATAGGCTATAGGCAGTGCGTATTTACGATTTTGTTTCGGGAGGGGCTTTGCTATCTTTCGGGGGGGGGGAGCTTTCCCTCGAAATGTGAAAATTCTGCAAGATATTTCATTTACTTTACTATACTAAGTAAGATTTCGGGGGGGCTTAAGCCCGGAAGCCACCCCCCTAAATACGCCACTGGCTATAGGTAAACATTTCAAAAGCAAATGTTTGACTCGTTGACTTGCACTCTCTATTACCGCAGTAATGTTTCCAATGATATTAGCTATGGTTAGGTAAATTTAAATTTCGTGAGAAAATATATCAATTGGTGCCTTTGGACAATCTCCTTGTTGGCGGGATAAACTGCAAAATGTAGCCAGTGGATGCTTGACGCCACATTGTATCATCATCAAATCCTTCAGACGTCTTCCTTGTGACAAAGTGATCTGTACGATTCAACATAGTCATATATGGGACTATGCGAAATAACAGCGAAGATGTAGCTATTTACAATATATAAGTTATCTGCATATAGTATTTTTCCACATTACTTGTAATAATAACTAACTTAGTGTTGTTCAGCTGTAAATTTCTCCTCAAGGGATAGAAAGAAAATAAGAATGGAACATGATTCAACTAGGGAAAAAAAAACTGCCTTTTCTGAAACATGAACCTAATTAATCATTAATAACCGAAGGTCACGTTTGGATCGTAGTTATCTAGCATCTGTGTAGCAAAGAAAGATATGCTTAATAAAACAAATGGGTTACACACGTACAATCTTTTATTCAAAAGCTATCATACATGAAGGGATTTTTTCACCCTTTCAAAATATACATCTAGGGTTTTATAATGTGAGCATTTGCATGTTCATCCCGGCTTCAGTCACATCGCACTTTATGTGTGTTCATTTGCCTGTCAACATCGCGCTTTGTTCATCCCCTTTCCCTACAAAATGGAAAAGGAAAAAAATTATGTTAAAAGACGAAGTGAGTGCAAATATTCATAAAAAATTAGCCACAGAAAAATCTAATAATTACGTTAAATACGTATGGCTGTATGGAAAGTAGTAGGGAGATGACACTTGTTGGAATTACTCGCTTTATTATTATGATCCAGTCATAAGACAATGAGACCTGTTTTGCTTGAATTGAAAAATCTTTTCGCTAGAAATATGTAAGTACATGTGATGCTGCGAATCAGTCGCGCTTCTGACAAGAAGTGAATATAACACTAAGTATTAATTATAAACCAACAACGAACTTTAAAAAGCAGAGAAAGCACACCAAGTTTGGATTTAGTTCGCATAGCGATGAATATATAAAGTTAGCCTTTAAATCAGTAATCAAGCCAAAAGGCAAAGACAAGCAACATAGCTAACTGTCCAGGCCAATCGAGGCACACACACATTCCAGTTCGAGCTTTGGATAATGACGTTTGTCTCTTTTATTCATTGTTGAACATTACTATCCCTTGACGTAAGTAAAAAATTGTTTCAATGAAAGAAAAAAAACTCTATCCATTGAATTCATTTACTTTCTTTTGTATCAGATGTCATGTAAAAAGTGGAAAACGGAACATATGAAGCCAAATTACTAGCATTACTTTGTTACAAACCTTGAGATAGAAGTTAGAAAGGAGCAAATAAGTAATAAACAAAATACAATATTGATACAAGTATTTGCAATGGGATGACCAAAAATTACCCGAACCGTACAAAAAAGAACAAGATTTCCGCTGGACACACACACACATACACACACACACACAATGAAGATAATGTGAATCAACTGTGGTGTAGAACAGGGTGTCTACTGGTACTTGAAATACTGGTAATCTACTGGTATTTGATTTTCTTACTGGAAATATTGGAATGTACTGGAAATTATTGTCTAATGCTGGAGAAATGTAAAGATTTCCTTTGAGACCCTTCAAGATGGCAGTCCCATTACCTGGGTGTAGGTGATGATAAAATTAATTGGTCAAACATTGAAAGAACTTGGTAATTCGAGAAAGAAAATCAATAGTGTTTCCTTTTTTTTTAACCCACTAGTTTCTATGCATTCTTTCCATCAGAATATTGAAGAACTAGCTTTATCAACACATTTTAGAGCTTCTTGAATATCATAGTATGACTTTTTTTTTTTAAATCCAGGTTGGTGTTTTGAAAATTTGTAAGTCTAGACGTCAACTCCAGTAAACACCCTGTAGAATCCCGAAGGACGATCGCCCCCAAGCAGTCTTTTGGCATGTTTATAGTTTATGTGAAAGTATATCGTGTAGGATTTCTTGGGACATGGCAAAACAACATTAAAAACGAAGACTGCCTGACCTGTATGGAGATAAAAATACAGAACTATAATAATTACAATAGCCATCTACACTGGCGCGCGTTAAAAGTCATAAAACGTATTTAGTAGACACATCCCACTTCGTAAATGGGTGTCCATGCCTATCGCGGGTGCGTTACACATGCAAAGAGAGTGTATTATTAATTTTACAACGACTTTTCTGAACTATTAAGTAGGGTCGCACAATGGTGTCTTTGGTGCGACATCAACAATACATTATAATACAGAATAATTTTCTGTATTATAATTCATTGCTTGAAGCTTCCGTTCACCACGTCGACTAAGCAAGAGCAAGCAATTTACAAACCTAAAAGTGTCAATATGTTACTTACGTTTCTCTCTTTTCATCCTTTCCGTTGCGTGACGAAGCCAGCTTTGAACTGGTCTTTTGATCTCAGCATCTGTAGCAAATTTGCAGGACGCGTGTTGCCTCACTGTCTCTGGAAATATAATATTTCTGAATGAGAAAAACTGGCAAATTTCTGCAATAGATATGTGTGATAACAAGAAGGAATATGAAATATTCGACATGCATTTCAATAGGTGAAATGAGGTTCCAAAAGTTATGGGATACAAAGATAATAGGTCTATCGTGCTATGCCTTCTCGAGAATGGCGAGTTCAGCAACTTGGAATGGCATGGACTCGACAAGTCGGTAGAAATCCTTCATAAAGTCTTGGTTGTTGGCTATTATGACGCGATTGTTGCAAGTAAAACGTGTGCACAAATGGTTCGTACGATGATATCGTACATGTTTCTATTAACTTTATGTCTAGCAGTATAGTTGGCCGATTCATTGTTTAGAATGCTCTGCAAATCAATCGCGAATAATTTTGGCTTGCTGATATTTTCTAGGTCAATCGGACTCGAGGATCCAAGAATGCCATATAAACACGCACCACATAATTACAGGCCACAAGCTTGTAACTGCCTTGTTGACAACTTGAGTCTACGGCGTCTAGAGTCTCCGCCACATACGCACTCTACCATCAGTTCGTATCAACTGGGATCATGATCAGTATGGCTATCCGGCATATTGGCAGTTATCAAGAGCAACACACACATTGATAGTTTTCGTCGTAGAAGCAACATCACGGTCAATGACCTTTTACAGAAGTTCAAGTAACAGAAGTCGAGTGCTATGTGCATTTATATTTGTTTTCCGCAACACATGAAGTGGTTCTATACCGCTATCCCATAACTTGTAGGACTTTAGTGTATTTCAAAAACAACATCCTAATTTTATTTAAAATCACGAAGCATTTCAGACACGTAGTAGCTTCTAATTCTACCTTATAACTAAGTTTAGAGGTTTTCCAAAACATGAGAAATATTTGTGTACTATACCATGATTTAAAAAAAAATCTCCTGGATAACGCAATCTGCTCAACATTATAAAAAAATCTACCATCCATTCTTCTTTCTCAAAAATAATTTTTAAAATAGAATGAAACAACAGTTCACGATCATTAAATTTTAAGAAAAGTCAATTATGATATTAAACAAGTAGTGAGTATCAAGAAACTAAGAGAATAATTTTATGTAAGCTGGTATAAAATACTAAATTCACAATCTTCAATTTAAATTCTCGAAACATATCGACATTTATTTCCTCATACAAATTCTTTGGAAAAACTGAGCTCTGTGAACAAATTACTTCGGAGAATTGTCTTACAATACTAACCTCTGGATAATTTTTGTGGTGGATGGTCGAATCGAGTGGAAACACATACAAATTCTAGTTAATCGTATTAAATAATAATAAAAGAAAATATATAATAAATCATAATATATTACCTGTAAGAACATCACAAAGTGCAAGGGCTGAGAATGATGTCTTCGTCTTTCCGCCTGTCCAACTTATTTCCGCTGCTAACATGTTGGTTAGAATTCGCTTCATTATATTCGTAACAATACTGTCAATATTAGTATCCCCTATCTTACGGAGCTCTGCAATCTGAAATATAACATTTAACATTAAATTACGCACCAAATTTATCAGAGTACAAATATAAAATTCTATTGATTGCAAACTTGGTAATTTCAGGGATTATCAGGTCTTAGCACTTTAAACGTTATGAACTTCATAAATTTTTTTTAGAGGTATTCTTTGTAATTATTTTTGAAAAAAGTATTTAAATTACAATAGCGATACTAACACATTAAAGTATACTTCATTCTTATCGAAGTTGGTTGTTTTCAATGTTCCAGTTAAAAATATTTCTCGGACATTAAGAAACACCAAAAAATACTCAATATATTGTACACATAGCGAGAACATATACCATTATATTCACGATACATACTAAGCTTTATCGCACAACAAAAAATTTTCGAAGACTGGGCTTCGGCTAAATGTTTGTCTCCGACGGTGTGGACAAGAAAAAAAAAAGAAATTAAATCAAGATAAAAAAGAAAGAAATAAAGCAAATTTTTTAGGCACTCAAGGTGTATCTGACACATTCAAGCCGGTTGTCTGGTTGTGTAGATTTATTAGTTTCATTTGGTGTCTCTTGTGGTTTGTTTTTTGAAAAATGTTGATTGATTTGTCTGTTGTAGGTATGGTAAATGCCTCTTTTATTGATGATTTTTTTCCGTATGTAGGTTTTTTTAAAGAACATATTGGCTGAGCACATATGTAACCATGATCAACGTTTTTAAAAAATGTTCTAGAAGGGTCTTAGCTCTTCGTAGTCTCCTGTGGCAACGGGCCTGCTACATCTTAAACATACACATATCGTTAATAAAACTGAATTAGAAACATATTTGAGGCTGGCTACTCTTTTGGGATTTCAAAACTTCCTTACTCCAAGTTTTCTCACAAAATTTTACACTAAGTTACTCAAATGGGTACTTTCGAATTTTGAAAATAAATAACACACTTCAGCTATACTATAGTGGATAAGAAGAGCTAAGTAAGGAATTGTAGAAGCATAAGAATATTTTAAATATTACAGAAGGTATAAACATGTATCTCTATTTGGCAACTTTCAGTCTGAAGCTTAGCACAATTTACATTACCATTAGTGCACCACAAAAATACAGTAGTCTACCTCTGTATGCACGTTTACATTACAAGAAACCTAAACTAAAAGGAAAACGTAAATTTCAAGATGATGATCAACAACAAGAACTGAAAAACTGATTGTTACTACTCTAATTTAAATTTAAAATTTCACAGCATGGGACCTAAAACTGCAAGCAAGTTACGCCACAAACGTTCCTTATACATTTAAAAGTGATCACCAGCATAACAAAAATGAGTAGTAAAAAATTGCACAATTGTAAGTTAAAATACTTCGATTTGACAAATGTACATGACTCGCACATGTCCTGTTACCTATAATTTATATGTATAACATAGGAGAACCGAACTACCGCTCTTCTTTTAATCACGTAATAGTTTACTTCTTTTAGTGCTCAGCCAACAGAAATGGGGATACTATCTGTACTTCTTTTAGTGCTCAGCCAACAGAAATGGGGATACTATCTGTCTCATCCATAAGAACAGTATGGGTTCCTTTACAATAAGACATACAGAAACAAACTGGTTTGGCAGTGATTCTTATGTTTTCAGTTAAGCTCAAATTTCCCGTTTTTTAAAAAAAGAAATCCCTGACTTTTCCAGAATCTTCAAATTCACTGGCTTTTCGCGGTAGGTGGCAACCTTATATTTGTCGTTTGTAAGAAAGCATACATTTTCTTCTCTTAACTAAATATATTCAACAAATACGGAGCTAAACATACCAAACGTCTCCTAAATGCTGGATCATTTGCAATCCTCCTCTCACACTCATAGAGGTCGTCCAGCGTTTGAAGAGGGAAATTCTCCAGCGGTGATCTTCCGTTATATTCCTCTACTGGTTGGTTATCATTCGTCTTGAACGTTCCAATAGTGTCTAACTTTTCTTCTGAAGACAATCCACTTCCCGATATGCTTTCATCATATGTTAGCCTCTGTGAAGAATATAGGGGTTCCTCCACAACTAAAGTATTACCTCGAACATTTGCTGACACGTAACCAGTGATCGGGGACTTTCCATTGTTTGATTCAATATTAACTTCCTTATCTGATGATACAGTCTTCTCACAGATTGTTAACATCAATTCACCTGTCTCTTCTTTTATCCGTCTTCGTAAATGCCTCGAAGATATGCAATCTGCGGATTTTCTCTTTCTTTCCATTTCCTAGAATTAATGAAAAAAATCAATGCTTGAAATTTCAGCAGGGCTCGCAAAAGCCATGTTTGAAAACAGAAACAGCTTTGAGTTTAAAACCAGACCTTTTTTTGATAGTGTTTAAACCAGGTTTTTTGGTTTAAATTGATTTGCTTTAATTATTTAGATTACATGTGAATAGAACTAATTTCGTTTGACCTTAGCAAGCTCCCTCATGGCTGTATGGTTAACGTACGCGCCTTTGATGCGGGAGACTCGAATTCGCGATGGGTGCTCATGTGACTCAGATTCCACGTTAAGCTGTAGTTCCACGTCTCATATAGCCATGCTACTGAGAGACCCTACACTCCAAGCCCAGATTGTCCTTAACATCTTTATGTAACAGCGGAGACCTTATGAAGGATGGAACCTAAAGCTTAAAGTGGGATCAAATCACTTACCCAGTTTGCACCCAAGAAAAACTGTCCTCCGCCTGGCCCCGAACCCAAGACCTAGCTCGACCCTCTGTAGACTCATGTACAGAAGAGACCTGATAGAAATGTGTTATATTGATCTTGCGTACTTGTGAATATTTTAAATTATTTTAGAAAGACAACTGCACAAGTGAAATCACTGTACAGATTATTGAGGTGAGCGAGCTTTTTTTTTTTTTTTTTTTTAACAGAACTAGTCCCAGGTATTTGGTGACCGAACTTGGCAGGATCATAGTCGACTAAGTTTCAGAACTAGAAGTTGCGAAACCTTATTGGCTACATCCACATCTTATCAATTGGACTCTTCAGTTTTAATTTTAAAGTTCCAGCCTTTTTTAAGAAATAAACGTCGCTTTTAGCGAACTGGCTATTATACAGTGACAATAAAATAAATTTTAACACCATGTGTGTTGATTTCCTCGGGGTTTTCCCATTTCCTTACATTTCTTTCATTTCACCATTTCACTTATTATTATCATCAGTCTCCTTTAGCCTAGGGCATAACCCTAGGAAAATTAATATGCAAAATATCTGCTTATGAAAAATCACACCGGCACGATTAAAGCGGGAGCTTTTCGATGTAAAATATATATATACCGCCCAGCTCTGTACTGAAACTGGACAATCCAGATTCACAGAATGCTATCCGTATTGGAATAAAGTGAAGTGGGCGAAGCCCAAATTCTGTTGTTCCCTAGTAAAAAATCAGATTGTAATTATGCTAATGTACTGATTGCACCAAACCGAACAAGGTGCTTTTTACGAAAACTTGTATTTTAAGCGCATGACTTAACTTTATTACGTCATTTTTATTGATGTCTACTTTCGGAGCAGCCTTTTATGTTGTGAAAGGGCTCATCAACCTCCTGTTGCATAAGGATGTTAAGGCTACACAAACTTAGTTATATGTAACCTAAATAAATAAAGAAATCAATTTGAACAAAAAGTAACAATGTGAAAACAATATGGTTTAATCAAATTCTTTTCTTTCGACAAAACATGGTTTCTGCCAAACCTGGCAATAACAAGGATTTATGAGCAGTAAGCACAATACGTTGTAGCTTTCCATTACTTTTACATCCAACACCGCCTTCCATCACTCACTGGCGGGTGTAGGACAAAAGCTCACTAGACCTTTTGTCTAAGCTGACTAAATATATAAATAAAAGAAACACATGACTGGGATAGTCATCCATATTTTTCGATTATATTTGCGAATTACCACTTTTACGTAAATCACACCGTGCAGATTAAGAATAAGGTAACCTGTTCCATCCAATATTACCCTTCACAGATATTGTTTTTCTCTTTTCCTCCTCTTTTCAGAATACAACCCTCGCTCAGCTTTTACAATTTGAGTTACTGCAATACCTTTATCTTTTCTTATATTACGAATCGTTGTCATAAAAAAATCTAAACTAGTATATTTTAATATATTAGGATTAAATTAGGTTTGCGTATTTTGCGAATAAAATACAATAAAGTGCGTGAAGAGTGCAGTTGCCTAACTGGGATGGCATTTAGTATTTCCCCCAACTCGATCCATGGAACTGGTACTGCAGCTCAGTGAACCATTGTGCTAATGAAAGAAAGAAAAAAATGCGGGGTTTCTCACCCCTTTCGCTCGCTCAGCTATATTTCGTAACGCAACTAAGTCATTTTTTTTCAGGGTTGGCAAAAACCATGGTTTTTATTGAAATAAAAACAAAAAAACCGTTTTTTTGGGTTTAAACCAGGTTTATTTGGTTTAAATAATTTGCTCTATATATTCATATCATATATGGACAGAAATAAGTTTGTTTCGCCTTGATGTTATTATGCAACAGCCGGGTTATGCTGGAAGGGGTCACATAAGCTTAAAGCGGAATAAAAACTGCTTCTCGAGTTACATCCGATAGAAATTGTCCTCCATTTGAACTCGGAACCAGGACTAATTGGCCACAAATGCGATACGTCTGCCGACTCACTCACGAAGGAATCCTGATAAAAATACGTTGTACTGATCTTTACATGCTTCTTAAAATAGCTCTCAAGAGTCATTTCAGAAGGACAAAAAGATAAACAGTTGCACAAGTGAAACCATTATACTGAATTACATATGGACAATTTCAAAGTACTACGGAGTACAGAAGAACTAATTTAATTCAAGTTAGTTAACAACGACTTATATTGGTCCAAATTAAAGAAATACAACGACTTAATTTGCATATCACAAAGATACGAATTATTTGGGTCCACTTTGGCTCAGACTCATTTATACATAAATAGATATTGAAGATACTTCTCATTTCACTAAATGTCTCTCGTGGGGTCTGTATGACCCTTCCCCCCCCCCCCACACACACACAAAGTACGGAATTTCGATGTATTTTATTAATAGTAAACATTGAAACAAAACAATATTTAGAATGTTTCTTTGATTGCAATTACATAACAATAATAACTACCCAAAAAAAATCACAAAACAAACATTTATAAACTTACATAAAAAGAGTTGCTTTTGTAGTATAATCTTTTTGAGTAATGAATGAAAAAACAGCTGGTTTAAACCAGCCAACCCTGCTTTTTTTTTAAATCAATATCACTACCGTAAAAGACTGGAGAAGAAACAAAAAGCAACCCCCTAATTGAATTTCATTAAGACTTTAGTTCTTCGCATAAAATCTTTCGTTACTGGTGCCTGATAACCCGTATCACGCCCCACAGTCTCGATATTTGGAAATTCTAACCTTTCAACCTCCGTTACGTTTTGAAGGGGTTCGACTATTATTTGTAGTTGTAATTCGCAAATATGTTCGGGGGGCTTCTAACACCGTTCGCTCGCTCAGGTAGACCTACATTTCGTAAAGTAAATAAACCACTTTTAATAGAAACATTAATATAGTGGAGAGATGTAACTCAAGCTTAAAAAAAAAAAAAAAAAGCCTCCACCGTACCCTTTAAACGGTTTCATTGCATCGTCTTTGCAAGTTTCAACACTATGATGAAATTTGCATGAGATACGTCAGGTTAAAATTTGTAAAAAGGCAGATTCTGCTGCGCTGCTTTTAAGTGCAACACTGTTGTGTTTGCTTAAGTCACTTCACAACAGAAAAGAAACACAAAACATATGATGAAAGCAGTTTTAATTGAAAATAATCAATGTTCATCAATTTCGCTAACTAACACCTTGGCGGGTTAACTTTAGCAGACGGCTCTACCAAAAGAAAAATTTATAGGTCGAACAATATTAGTAGTAAAATAGTGAAACGGTAATATAATTGTTTAAACTCATAAACCATATGGGGCCGCGGTGGCTCAGAGGTAGAGCGTTTATCTCTGGTGCTTGGGGTCCCAGGTTCGATCCCAGCTCGCGCCAAGTGAACTCTGTGGTGGACAAAC
This sequence comes from Thermobia domestica, assembly GCF_964235325.1. Lineage (NCBI taxonomy): Eukaryota > Metazoa > Arthropoda > Insecta > Zygentoma > Lepismatidae > Thermobia > Thermobia domestica. The sequence goes on along the minus strand of NC_137460.1, from coordinate 303,384,459 downwards.
ACCGTGTGCGTGGGTTTTCTCGGGTTCTCCCGTCTCCTCCCACTTTCTTCATTCCACCATTTCATTCATTTCTGATCATCACCGTTTCCCTTAGCCTCGGTGCACAATCGTGAGACGTTAAACTAGATATTTCATTTCATTCAATTTCATAAACCATATGTGGGTGTAAGTAACATAGGAAAGTATGTTATGGTGGAACTATTTGCTAAGGCAGAAGGCGGCTGAATACAAGTTAGGAACTAGATGGTAAGTGTTGTATCTGAAGAATTGGGAAATGGTTAGAAACAATGGTTGCAGTGCAAAGGCAAGGTTCTAGATTACTGGTCCCCCTTCCCATTGAGCAGTAATAAAGACAGAAAACAACGTGCCCTGCGGGGCTCTAACCCGCCTTCACTCGCTAACGCTCGCTCGGCAATACTGTATAAGTTAAATGTATAAACTTTAGTACAGAAAGAAATCTACCCATCTACTAATCCACATCGGGGACCAGTAATCTAGAACCCTCCCCATGCAAATCATGTGTCACTTCAAAGGTAGAAAACAACTTGCCCTTCGGGGCTTCTAAGCCCCTTCAGTCGATCAGTTATAAGTTTTGAGTAGCGTTTTGTAACACTAGTGCTCCAAATCTAGTAAAAAATAACTAGACAATATTTGCTCATCTTCGCTTTACCACACATATCTTAACAAAATCCCAGAGGCTGGTGCTGGACACTGAATGGCTGCTTATCAGTTTGGTACATCAGGTACAATGCAGGTTTTATGGTAAATCAGTTTGCGTGCTTATTCTTAAACTGTACGCCATAATTTCAGCATGAAATAACAGTGTGAAATAAGAGTAAGAAGGTTTTAGATAGTTATTTGAAACATAAAAAGTGAAAAATATTTTAAAAGATTCCGACCTATTGTAAATCTGCCCATATTAATCCATTGTTCATAGCATTCCTGCTCTGTTGAACTTTAAACATTGAGTACTACGGCTGTATGATCACCATTTCATCATTTTTTTTACAACTAGAATAACAACAACTCTTTTTTTTTAAACCACTAAAACTTTCATTTCACACACTTACCGAAATCAATTATGCTGCAGACTAAAATCTGTTGGAACACATATTTCACTAACATCTACCACTGCGTCACCGCTGAACCTCACGTATTCCCTCCAGTACCACAAACCACAATGCAATTATGACAAACAAATGACGGTTCCGAACGCGCACCACAGCACTGAGGACCAGGCGAAATTTTATGGTTTATATTTTCTTTTCTGCAGATTTTTAAACATATTCTTTTATTATGAGAGAAATACGTATAATTTTGTGAATTTCTATTTCCCGTTGCTAGTGGCCATCCTGCGGGACAACCGTGGGATTCCCATGCATATAGACCCATGCCTGTCCCAAGCGGGACTTCCCTGGGATTACCTATTTATATCCTGGATTTTTTAGGATCGTTGTGGGTCGTACGGGATCATAATGGGACGTCCCGTGGACTACTTGTGCTATTAAGGAATATATTAAAATAAAGTAATTAGTCATATAGTTCTTATAATTTGGAAGATAAAGTAAACAGTTGGAAATAAATTCCTTCCCGGGAATTTATAGGTCAGGGAAAAAACCCGGGGATATTCCCATTTTTAAATTCCTTCCCACCGGGAATATTCCCACTGCCCATCACTATACACACCTGCCGACAAGAAGGAACCCCACTCGTGTGCTTCACAGTGATGCCAACCTGTGGGGAAAATCCCATAACATGGGAGTTTTTGACCTTATTTTCTCGGAAAGAGATAATAAGCAGCGTATATGGGATTTTTGGGAAGATCGAAATTTACGGCTTATTCATTTAGATATTGTAAAAAGTGACTAACACAGAAAAAAATATTTTTTAATATTATAGCAAACGTTTAATTAGTATAACGTGGGAAATTCGCACCTAAAATGGGATTTTTTGCCTCTCTACATGGGATTTCATATTGTGTCAGGTTGGCATCACTGGTGCTTCATTTCTTCCAAAGTTTCGCGAGGGCTGAAGACGAAGTTTACCTCGAAGAGGCGATATTTACAGTACATTTCGCTCTTCTCAACAGATGGAAAGAGAAAAAATGGGGAGATAGGCGAAGAAAAGTACTCCGTAACCATAAATACGCTTTCGCAAAGAATATTAATTTAAACTTTTCATTTTCATCATTTGAACATAATGCCTTATAATGATATACAAAGGAGCATGCAATTTTAACAAACGACATTTTTTTGTTATTGAGAAATTAAAATTAAAAAACAGCGGTGACGAACTCGCTTGATGTACAGTACATATTAATCATCTTCGTGTTTTTCATCATCAAGAGCTAATATTGATATCATCACCATCATCATCATCATTGCTGCTGTCATTCCTAACAATATGACAGGTTTGTTGACAAGTTTTAAAAATTCCTGGCGTTGTCCAAGCCTTCTGTATTAAGTCCCATGTATGTCTCATTACATTTTTCCAAAATAAATTTTCAACTTCGTCTATTCCATCATAACGAAGTTTTTCGACACTCTTTAGTGCAAAATTAGTGTTCTTTCATCTTACATAACTCTTTCTTGTACCCTTATTATATCAATTGCATCGACATGGCAGTTTTAAGTAGGATTATAAGTAGTGTTGCGCACGAGATGAGTGCATTTTCAAATTAGAGAGGAGATGAGATACATACGAGTAATGATCCTTGTTCTATAGGGGGACATGACTCAATATGTTACTAACGAAGAAAAATCAAATGAAATCTTTGAGCTTTACGTTCCATGGTTATGTTGGTTAGACTAAAGGAAACGGTGATGATGAGTAATGAATGAAATGGTGGAATGAAGTAAGTGGGAGGAAACGGGAGAACCCCGAGAAATCGCACGCACACGGTGTTTGTCCACAACAAAGTTCACTTGGCAGGGGCTCGTTATCAAGACAAGACATCTTTCAAATCTAATGAGAAACTAGTTCACCCAAGGGTTAGATCGGAAAAATTGTTTTAGTGTTACAGGACTCATAGTATAAAATCTATAAATTGTTATAAAGTGACTGTGCGAATATAGTGAAGAACATTTATCATCGTTCAAATATATACAAATCATTACACAATATACCAAAATAAGAAATGTTATATCACACTCTTTGTTGACCTCTTGTAACGCAGAAGGGTTCTAATAACTTCTCGGTGAAATTAAGAAAATACAAAATCCTGATCGATCTTTCTTTATCATTTGTCTAAGAAACCTAAATGACCTATATACATGAGCTGAACAAAGCGATGCCGCGTATTTATTTACATAATCGGGGCATTTCTGCTTTGTAAAGTTTATGTCGCTATTTTTCCCTATTTGCCTACCCTATGTCCTCTCCTATGATTCTTTCCCCCTTCAAATTTTTGATGTTTTGGTAACCTCCACCACATCTCTTGGTCCAGAGAACACATGGGGCATTTTGATAACCCCTGCTGTTTCTGGACATTCCATTCGCTTAAAACAGAGGCGTGGCTCACGACCCCTGCAAAATATTTCCCGTGTTCGCTCTTTGGCCGGCTTTAATACAGTATTTTAACAACTTATATTGAAGCAGTTTATTTTGTTTGTGTAAGTGTTAAGTGCTGTTTCTTGTGTGTGTGTGCGCGCGCGTTTACTATATGCAATGGCAAGGAAGAAAAAGTCTGTAATTCATTGCGAAGGAAGACAAATAATTAATAACGTACTTAAATTTTGTGACGAAGAAAAAAAAGCGGGTCACTGGCTTTTTTCAATAGATCAGGCTACGAAACGTGCTGCAGCAGCGACTGGAAAAAGCGAAGCAACAATTCAAAGAATAAGAGCGGAAGGACGAAAAGTCGAAGTAAGCGGTGAAGAGTTATCAACTCCGGCAAAATCAAGCAGAGGTAAGCCTGAAAAAATCCAATTAGATGATATGGACAAAGGTATAATAAGGACAAAAGTGTACGAGTTTTATGTTTTCCGTAAAACTGTACCGACTTTACGATCATTGCTTCCTGTTGTTCGAGAAGCTATTGGGTTTACTGGAAGCAAAGAAACCCTACGAAGACTTTTCAAAGAGATAGGATTTCGCTTCGCTAAGTGCAAAAGGAACAAGCACTAGCTTATAGAAAGGGAGGACATAGTTGCCAAAAGAACATACTTTCTTAGGCAAATGAAAAATAATAGAGAAATCGGAAAGCCAGTTGTGTACTTGGATGAGACATACATTCATTCAAACTAGATAGTTAAGAAATGTGGCAGTCAGACGATGTAGATGGCATTTACACCACTGAACGTGTTGGCCGAAGGTGGGTCATAATACATACTGGAGGAAAAAGCGGATTTGTGCCGGTTGCTCTCTGCATATTCAAAGCAAGAACTAAATCCGGCGATTACCACGACGAAATGAATGGACAAAATTTTCTTAGATGGTTCGTGAGCAGTTGATTCCAGGCTTACCACCTCACAGTATAGTCTGCTTTGACAATGCATCATACCACTCAGTACAAACAAACAAACCTCCAACATCATCTACTCTTAAAGCTGATATTCAAAATTGGTTAAGGGCAAATAACATTACCTTTGGAAGTGATGTTCGAAAAAGTGAACTATTGAATTTAGTGAAATCTTATCGCCTGGAACCAGAATATGTGATTCGCAATGTCTTAAAAGAACACAGACATATTGTTCTTCGATTGCCACCGTACCACTGTGATTTGTCACCAATAGAATTAATTTGGAGTTTGGTGAAAAGACGAGTGGCGGAAAGAAACGTTGAACAATCGGATGCAAATATTAAAGATATAATCGGAAGATGTGTTTAAGTCCATTACACCGGATGAATGGAGAAAACAATGCAGCCATGTGAGGAGACTTGAAGACGAATACGGGGAACGAGGTGGACTGGTTGAAGAAGCCGTCGAAAAGATTGTAACTGAACTTGGTGCTGATTCCGAAGTGAGTGCGAGTTCCACAGAAGATGAAGAAGATGAATCAGGATGTGACATGTCAGATATCAGCCCTTTACCGAAGAAATAATATCAATTAAGGTAAGGCAAGATTTGATTTCATGTTCATATTTTCATATCTTTGTAGCAATAAAGTGAATTTTTATGGTTGGAGGAACAAAGGATCGCACCATTAATATTCCATCCTCGTAACAAAACTCTGATTTGAAACACAGATCGATCATACGAGTCATTTTCAATGTTCTTGCTCAGTCGCATACAATGGCTTAAAGTGATTCTCCAATTTTAACCCCCACCTCAACAAGATCATACGGAAAAATATATACCATATCAAGATATGTACTTAGGCATACAAAAACGCGCGTATTTTGAAAGTTGAAACTATTTAAGTTTGGACGTCGTTAATGAAATTCTGTGTACGTCACTGGTCCCACATGATAAGGACCGAATTATGTCTAAAACCAATGATAAAATCATTGAAACATTTTTCCTAGAGCAAGATAAGGTATTTCATGTATGTACGTATTATTTCTTCCGTATTATTAATTCTAGTGTTCAAAATTAGTCCAGGACTTTGCTTCTACAGAGAAAATTACTCAGGAGTTTCCCCTTGAATTTTGATCTAGACAGACCAGTGTGTAAATTGAGGTTAGAAAAGTTAGATAGAAGTGTTTTCGTAATATTTTGTTCTTTTCGTGGGGGAGTAACACCGTATGTAACTACTACTACTACTTTTTTGAAAACAAAACTTTTTCTTTTCAAAAACATTGGTCAACTACTTTTTCTTGTAACACGTTAATATTCATAAAAATCAAGGCATGTAATGATATTGTATTATGTGAAGCAAATCGACATCCGTATTGTGTTGCCCTAAAGTAACCATTTCTCCATTCTTTCCTCAGATCAATTCTTTATCACCACTACAGAAACTAAACAAATAGGGCTATGCCTTTTGAAAGTTATTTTGCAAACATAATTCATTTTTCTTTATTATAATAAATTAGCCCTTCCCTCTGGTCTAGTGGATAGCGCATATGGCTTTGGTGCACGTTGCTCCTGGTTCGATTTCCGGTGGGACAGCAAAAAATTGTCAAATATTTATTTTCATCAATCATCTGTTTCTTTTAGCCTAAAGGGCATAGCTGTGGGACGTTAAATTAAAAAATCATCCTTTTCTTTGCAATAAATTGTTCACTTTGTCTCTTGGGAGGTTTTTCAACTTGGAATCGCGAAGCGAAATGAAAACGATACTTATAATTAGGACCTAGTAGCAGAAAAATATTTTTAAAAATATTTTGAACTTCTTATTACATATTTTTATTTCTATACTTTATCAAATACAGCAAAGAATATTAAACAAATAAAGATTAGTTAAAAAACATTTGGAACAAAAGAAGGAGAAGCTAATGAGAAACTGCAAATCGAAACACCAGAAGCAAAAAAATACAACTTACAAATGTAAGTGATTGGCAGCAATAATGAAAAACTTATTGGAAACCGTTAATGAAATATGTGGATTACAGGCAAGAGGATGTGATAAAAGGGGTCGTGACATAAAATGAGATGAGAAAGCCCAGTTTATTGTACCGTTAGTAAGTCTTTCGTTCTATTCAGTGATCATTGTGTTAAGGAATCAAAGTGCACGAGAATTAAAATTCATTATTATTCCTTATGAGATCCGGGGAGTAGTAATGGCGATACTCTGCCTAACTCTCGATTATTCAATTTGGGTCCCCATGCACCATAGTGAATGAATTAGGGATGCTTTGGCCCGGGATTACGTCACCTATTGAAATTTTGCTTATGCTTATTCAGGGGCCATGCACGATGGTACGAATGAATCAGAGGTACCTTGGCCATGCTATGACGTCATTGAATTGGGAGTATTGGATCAGAGGTCATGATGATTCTTTAAAATTACTAAAAATATGGTCTTGATGATTCATTACGTTATGAAATAGTACAGGTTTATGAATGCTTTCGTTCCCTTTTATGGCATAAAATTTGGAGATTGTTATGCATGGACTAACACGGATGCAAATGAAATCTTTTAGTTTTACGTCCCACGCTTATGCCATTTAGGCTAAAGGAGATGGTGACGATAAGAAAGGAATGAAAGTGTGGGATAAAATTGGAGCATAATGTTGCCCACCACAAAACTATTTTCGAGGTGTTTAAATCAGGGACCACATACAGCAGAGGTGAACGCTCTACCACTGAGCCACCGCACCTCTACTGGTATGAATGAATTAGAGGTAGTTGGTTCGAGCTAATATGTTCGTTTGACGTCACTGAACTGGGATTTTTAGTTTGGAACTTATGATGGCTTGTTTCGTTCCCTTTTATGAGTATAAAATTTCCAAAACAAGGTTTGATCTCTTTCTTGATGACCTATTACATTATGAATTAGTAGACCTCAGTAATAGTATAAATTAGTATTAGTATTAATATGAAACTCGAAAACTTTGGAGTTCCTCCGTGGCTAACCGGTTAGCGTATGCGTCTTTAACGTGAGAGACCAGGGTTCGATTCCCGGAAGAAGCTTATGCGGTTCGCATTGTTATCCCTTTGGTGAGATGGACTAACACTGGTGCAAATGAAAAATCTTTACTTTTACGTCCCACGATTAGGTTAAAGGAGACGGTGACGATGAGAAAGGAATGAAAGTGTGGGAGGAAACTGGAGCATGGCAGGGATCACTCAGGACACATAAGATCACATTGATTTACATCAGGAGTTGGGGAAGGGGGGGGCGTATAGGACCTTGTACTCTTTGATGAGTATAAAAAATATTAAAATTTGGACTTTTTTTAACTTATCCTATTATCTTTCACGAGACATTTTTGTTGTATAATAGAGTACAATGGTTTACTTTTTGGGAGTTATCGTTTCCTTTGGAGCCTTATTACGTTATATGGAGGGATATTTAAAATTATTCCCTTAAATTTGATAAGTACTTTGTGAACCAATTTGTTCCGCTTTAGGGATGAACCTTGCAATCGTCCCGAGTTCAATTCTTGGTGCTAGTTTAGGAAATGTTGAATTTAATGTCCCCGCCGATGATGAGAAATGATGAAATGAGAAAACATCATAAACTTCCTTGACTGAGGATTGAAGCATGGACCTCACACATTAGTGACAAGCGCTAAGCGACCGTACACGTGTGTTGATTACTATGCAATGGTCCCGAGTTTGATTCTTGGTGCTAGTTTCAGGAAATGTTAACGCCCCCTTGAAACGATGATGAGAAATGAGAAAACATCATAAACTTGCTTGCTTGCGGATTGAAGCAGAGACCTCACACACCAGAAAAAAAACGCTGAGCCACCATGCCAACTTCAGTGCGAGCAGTTTTGCGTGTGAAAAAAGAACATGATCAGATTATGTTACATTACACATTTCTGCTCGTTGTTAAGCATAGAAGTTTGTTATTGTGAAATTGCAGCATGTGCTTTTACGAAGAGTACTACATCAGCATTTTTCTCAGCTGACGGACTTTTAAAGCTCAACTTTACATTTATGTCAAAGACAGTTTCATAACATATCGATGAGTGTTACATTTTTTCAATCAAGTTTAAGGAAAATGAATCACATTTTTAGATGTGGTAATTTGAATGTCGTATTAAACTAACGAGTCAACGGTATGATGTCATGATCAAAATTGCGATACTAGATGTCGTAACGATTGATGTTTAAGGAGAAAAACGTGAATAATGTCACAACCAATCAGATTGTTTCTTACATCACGTTTCGGCTCATGATACATGATGAAAGCTGTGTTTTCATTGGTTCTCCGTGATGTCATTGATTCATTTCCTCGTTTCTGATTGGCTGATAGTGTTGTCACTTTATAGTTGAACCCGTTTCAGATCTAAATAAAATTCTTAATTTCATTTTCAAATCCTACTTCCACGAAGATCTTGAATGAACGTAGGTGTACCTCTAGTGACAGCGTGACTTTACTCCGTTCCTTGAATTTGAGGTAAGTATCAACCGCGTTTTCTTAACATCAATGGAGTGCTTTTGCATGAGGATAACATTGTTATCACTGTTTTTATTTTAGCATGAAATATTTAGCAAATGGAAGAATAACCCTCACTTACTTGACCGGGGATCGAATTAGGAATCCCGCACATTAGAAGTAAGCACAAGAAATTTGTTGATTTTGGTTTAGCGTCCCTTCAGTAGTGAGGCTAGGAATACAGCTTAATGTTGAATTTGAGCGCATACTGGGTGTTGAACCCGGGGCCACATCCACACATTAGAAGTAAGCACGAGAAATTTGTTGATTTTGGTTTAGCGTCCCTTCAGTAGTGGGGGCTAGGAATACAGCTTAATGTTGAATCTGAGCGCATACTGGGTGTTGAACCCGGGCCAGAGGTGCGTAACGCTAACCACTTAGCTCAGTTTCTGAAAGTTACCATTAACGTAAACAAAGAAACTACGCACGATTTTGTTCCCTACAACGTGCCTTTTAACAGTGAGACGTTGACCTACAATTTAATGTGGGATCTGATCTCCCGCCGAGAAACGAATTCGAGTCTTTCTTGCCTTAGCTCGAGAAAAGCAAGCGCATGAGATTTTGTTTTCGTTTCATGTTCGTTATACGTTTTAAAGTTCAGTGTCAGAGGAAAAATGCTTACTACAATGATTCTCTCAGCACAGTTAGAAAAAACAATTTCATTCATTCTTTTTATCACTACAGAAAGTTAGGTCAGTTACATGTTGGTCCCGGGTTTGATTTCCAGTATGACGACAATAAAACGTTTCAGTAGTAGAACTGTTTGAGATATGATAATTCTTTTTAGGATTGATCGTGTAGTCATTTTGATACCATTAAACGTGTTATCGATCTCTGAATTCAATTTTAATTCGTGCTTTTTTTTCGTTTTAGATATTTGTTTTCTTTGCCTATTCCGTTTCTGCTTACCTTACCTTTTTCCTATTTGAATATGGCTACTTCTGGCTTTACTGTCTTGCGAGAAATCAATAGACATTATCGGCGTTTTAATCTCGAAGGACGAATGCTGGAAATTCAAATTAATGCTCCGACCAGTGGCACCGATATTGTTGAGTGGGTTCAGGCCTCCTTTCAACAGATGCTGGATTACTTATTGGAAAATGTCGACGAATTATCGATGGTTGGATTATCTATTTTATCTCATGATGAGAAGAACAAACCGTTTTATCTATCTTTTCGGCGTGCAAGTAATCTGACACTGGAGACTTTATGGACTTCCTTTGATCGCATTCTTCAAAGTAACGATAGTTTTCTCATGAACGAACCTTTCATTGTACATTTTCATCATGTGGCTGTGCCCCGTGGATTTGGGAGAATGCGTCGAGGTCTTTTATCAAACGACGAATTATTAAAACGCAAGACTGGCATTTTACGTGTAAAAAACATGGACAAGAAATGTTTAGCGTATGCAATTGTGATTGCTATTGGTTTAAAGAAATATAAGGATACGAACAAGAAACTGTACAGACAATATCACAACCAGAGCAAGTGTGTTGTTCTCCCAGCCGTACATGAACTTTTGTCCAGATCATCAGTGAATTTAGATCATGGGGGATCTGTGGAAGAATTGCGACAATTGCAACGCTACTTAACCGATTATAAACTTACCGTATACACCAGCTTTTCCGGAGAAGATATTCTGTATGAAGGGCCTGGTGGCGAAGACAAGATTCCAATCAATTTAATGTGCATCAATTCTCATTATGACATCATCACGTCATTAACGTCTGTTTTTTCTACTGGATATTATTGTGTAGCATGCCACAAAAAATATGATCATCTTAATAGACACGTTAAGAACTGTTCGGCCATGTGTGAGAAATGTTTGCAAAAACCGCCATGCAGTAAGACCAATACGGAGAAACAGTGCCCAGAATGCAATCGTGAATTTTATGGTGAAACATGCTATACAAATCATCTAACTGTACCATATCATAAAGGCCAACCAATATGCAAGATGGTAAAACAGTGTGCCAAATGTCTACGCATTTATTCGTTTGTCCATACAGGGGAAAGAAAACATGATTGTACAGATTATTTTTGTAATGTGTGCCATAAACACGTTACGTCTACCCACCAATGCTACATGAAGCCTGATACGACTCAATTAAAACCTGGAGTTCCATCAGTGTTACATGCCAAGAAGGCTATGATTGTCTTCTATGATATCGAAGCCACACAGGATACTTTCTTCGATGAAGACACGTTCATTCATAAGCCCAATTTACTGGTGGCCCAACAAGTATGTTACAACTGTGTTCAAGATGAGGATATACATCATAAGTGTGAAGCTTGTGGACAGCGGGAACATATTTTTCAAGATGATCCGATCAATGCCTTTCTTGCGTATTTACGTCAACCACGACCCAACATCAAACTTATTGTATCTTTGGCACATAACTGTAAGGGATATGATGGTCATTTTATTCTTAAATCTTTAGTGGAAGAACATGAATTGAAACCTACTTTGATCTTGAACGGAGCAAAAATTTTAAGCATGAAAGTGAATCACTTATCGTTTATTGACTCTTTAAATTTCATGCCAATGGCTTTAAGTAAATTATCCAAGGCATTTCATTTACCAGCGACCAAAGGATATTTTCCACACTTTTTTAATACTGCTGCAAATCAAGCGTATGTGGGAAAATTACCGGACATCCATTATTATGGTGCAGATGAAATGAAAGTGGATGAACGAGAGAAATTCATGACATGGTACAACGAACATCAGAACGATACGTTTATTTTCCAAGAAGAATTGGTGAACTATTGTGTTCAGGACGTCAACGTACTTCGAATGGCTTGTATATCTTTCATGGCCACTTTTGAACAAGAAACTCACGTTAATCCTTTCCTGGAGGCTATCACTTTGGCGAGTGCGTGCAATTTAGTATTTCGACGAAATTTCTTAAAGCCCAATACTATTAGCATTCTTCCTGCACGAGGATACCGTCACAGAAACAATCAGTCACGGATTGCTTTGCAGTGGCTTGCCTACATGGAAGAAAAAGAGGGCCATTCAATTCTACATGCGGCCAAAGGGAAAGAAGTTTATGTTGCTGGTTTTCATCTGGACGGTTACTACAAAGATCCCGACACTAAAGAGGAACACGTGTATGAATTTGAAGGCTGCAGAATTCACGGCTGTACTCTATGTGTCCCTACAGGCCGTGATCAACCCATTTATGAGAACTCCGAAGAAACGATGAACTATCGCTACGAGAGAACACAGCGTAAAATCAAATTATTACGATCCATGGGATATAAAGTACATGAAATGTGGGAATGTGAATTTCGTCAAGTGTTAAAATCCAATCCAGCATTGGCCTCTTCTTTAAGCACACATCCTTATATGAATAAGACACCATTAAATCCAAGAGACAGCTTCTATGGTGGCCGTGTTAATGCCATTAAATTGTATCACGTCGCAAATGAAAATGAAGGCGAAGAAATAAAATTCTTGGATATCGTTTCCCTGTATCCTTATGTGAATAAATGTGGACGGTATCCAATAGGGCATCCACGAATATATCTACAGGGAGATCCAGAAATGCCCGACATTCAAGATGTCAACGGATTAGTCAAGTTGAAGATTTTGCCTAGCAGAAATGTGTTTCATCCAGTGCTGCCATTTCGCTCAAATAAGAAGTTGTTGTTTCCACTTTGTGCTGCCTGTGCCACAGCATTAAATCAAGATTCTGAATGTACACATTCGGACAGTGAACGAAGTCTAACAGGAACGTGGGTGTCCTATGAAATTCAAAAAGCCATTGAACTTGGGTATCAAGTCATTGAAATTTACGAAATTTGGGATTACGACATCACCGTATATGATCCAGAAACCAAGACTGGCGGATTATTCAGCGAATACATTAACACATTTTTGAAATCTAAGCTGGAAGCTTCTGGTTGGCCTGCCAATTGCGTCACCGAAGAAGAAAAGCAGCAGTATATCCAAATGGTACAACAACGGGAAGGCATAACTTTGGATGCAACAAATATAATGACAAATTCAGCACGTCGTAGTCTTGCAAAGCTCTGTTTGAATGCCTTCTGGGGAAGACTCGCTATAAGAAACAATTTCAGCCAAACGAGCATCATTAACGACCCCAAAGAACTGTATCAGAAATTAACTGCTCCAGATATAAAAGTCAACCAAATTTTACCTGTTAATGATTCGATGTTATACCTTTATTGGCAGTATGAAGATGATGTTCCAGTACTAAATCACAATGCTAATGTTGTCCTTGGAGCATTTACAACGTGTCAAGCTCGTCTGGAACTCTACAAATATTTAGAACTGCTGCAAGAAAGAGTACTATATTTCGATACAGATTCCGTAATATTCACGCAGCGACCATCACAGCCCACAATAGAACCAGAAGTATTTCTTGGTTCAATGTCAAATGAACTGGAATCAATTGGACCAAAAGCATACATTAAAAAATTTGTGTCTGGTGGCCCAAAACAGTACGCCTTTGAAATCTACAATCCCGACACGAAATCAACCAGTTATGTATGCAAAATTCGTGGGTTTACACTCAATTATACTGCAAGTCAAAAGTTAAATTTTAATAGTCTGGAGCAAATGATCATAAATCAATCGAGTGAAAAAATCTCCATTAGCACGCTGCACAAAATTAACAGAACCCACGATCATCATCTTGTCACAAAACCTGAAGAAAAGAAGTACAGTTTCAACTATAAAAAACGCCGATTAATACCAGACACATACGAGACATTGCCCTATGGGTATAAAAAAGCCAGAACAGAATAACAGCCATATTTTTCCCTAATCCCACCAACATCACCTCCCAAAGACGGGGCAAAGAATCAAGACGGTGCACGGGACATGCTTCAACGATGCACGAGCGGAGACAAAACTCAGATGACATCACCTTGCAGAAACCCGTGGAGAAGAAAAAAAGGAATTCAGGTACGTCACATTTGCGTTTCTTTTCTCACCTCATTCTCTCTTGATCAGTTAGTTCGATGTTAATAATCTGTTTTTCTTCTTTCACAGGAAACAAAATAAATATTACCATGTATATTCATATGTTTTATTTTCTCTTTACAGAATTTGTACCCGTCACGGACACGTCTTCCTTTGAAGAAAAAGAAATTCTGTATTCTATTTCACTTGCTAAAAACACTGGCTTACAGTGGTTTTGGTGCCGGGTGTTTCTTAGCTGATTTGAAGTAGAATTGGAACGCTGAATCCAAATATGGCGTTAGTTTTCCCCTAACAGCTTTAGTTTTTGAGATATAGGAATTGCAAGACTGACCTGCTACAACGTTGAAAATTGCATAGGTGCTGTTTTACTGTAAGTGAAAAGAAAACTATGACATTTAAATCTGTTATTTGGAACACTTTGAAAATAATGAAAACCATATAAACACAAACATCAAGTACATAATAACTCTGTAACTACATTTTATAATAGTTTTTATGAATAAAAAATCAAATAATTTGTTCAAAACGATCTATTCAACACTTCGGAAGCTTCGTTTTCGTGACATCCTTGAATGTTTCTTTCCACAGTCTCTTTTTAGGTTCCAGCAGTAATCTGCCATCATATGGGCATCCCATCTTCCTTGGTAGCGGTCCTCCATTGTTTTAATATCTTGGTGAAATCTTTCACCTTGTTCTTCACTCAGACTGCCTACGTTGTCTGGGAAACGGTCCAAATGGCTGTGCAGGTAATGAATTTTGATACTCATATTACATCCAAGTTTTTGGAATGCATTAAGCATCTGGTTCACTAGCTCAACATAGTTATCAGCTTTATTATTGCCAAGGAAATTCTTGATAACCTCTACAAATGAGGTCCAAGCTCTACGTTCAGTCTCATTCATGGACTCCACGAAAGCCGGATCTTTCATGAGTTGTCTTATTTGGGGACCATCAAATATTCCAGCTTTTAATTTTTCTGTGCTGATCTGAGGTAGCTTGTTTCCCATGTAAGCAAAGCACGGCCCGTCCTTATTTAGCGCCTTTACAAACTGCTTCATCAAACCGAGCTTGAGATGTAGAGGTGGCAAAATGATTTTGTCACACTCAACAATAGGCATGTTAATAATATTTTTCTTACCAACAACCATGTCGTCTCTCTGCGGCCACTCTTTTTTTGACCAATGGTTTGCTTTGTCTCTGCTATCCCACAGACATAGAAAACAAGGATATTTTGTGTAGCCACTTTGCTGTCCAAGAAGAAAGTTCACCATCTTTAAATCCACACAAATCACCCACTGATGGTCCTGATATTTAATTTTTTCCATAACCAAAGCAATTGCTTCATATTCTTCTTTCAGTCGTGTTGAATGAGCGATTGGAATTGAGCCATATTTATTGCCATTGTGTAGAGGGACGCATTTTAAACTTCGCTTGGAGCTATCAATAAACAGGCGCCAATCATCTGGATTGTATTCTGGAAGACCCATGTGTTCTAGGAGACCTCTAACATCGTGACATAATACGAGATTTGTGTCTTCAGTGAAAAATGGTAAAAACTCCTTTTCCCTTGTTCGGTAGAATGTGATTTTAGTTCCTTGTTCTAGTACGTTTTTCTCCTTCAATCTGGAAGCAAGTAATTCAGACGATTCTTTTGAAAGATTAAGGTCCCTAACTAGATCATTTAGCTCATCTTGATTAAACTGTTGAGGAATTGTTGACATTCCCTCATAATCACTGTCACTTCCATCATCCATGTCACAAGAATGTTCACTACGTTCGTTTTCAGTCTCACAAAGCTCTGGCAAGTGGTGAAACGTTGGGATTGGTATTTCATCGGAATGAACAACTGGACGTCTTGCTGAAGGCAGATCAGGATATGTCCACTTGTTCCGGTTATTTCTATTCATACCCGTAACATTTACCAGGCAGAAATAACAGTCATCAACATGGTTTGTGGGTTCCCTCCAAACCATTGGAACACCAAACTTAAGACTTTTTCTTTTTCCAGTTGTCCACTGTCGCAAGTGTTCAGTACACATTTTACACACAATATGTGGAGCCCACGTTTTATCTTGGTCCCCTAGGCGTACACCAAAATATGCATGATATGCTTTTTTTACAAAGTCACTGATATGTTTTCTATTGTCTTTAAATGTGTACTCACCACATATGTAGCAAAACACATCAGGATGGTTAACACAACTTCTTCGACTTGAACTCATTTTATGTTCAGGCCACTAACACGGATGTTAAATATAAAGCCTTAGTATACGCGATACAAGTTATGATTTCAGAACAAAACTCACATGTTCCAACATGTCACTCCACCTGCAAGACAACAACTACGATCCACTAGCCAAGTAGAATACCAATGCAATCTAGTGGACGTTCCTGGAACTACTATATGTCTAGTTTCCGTTTAGTACCGACAGATAGCAGCACTAATGAGAAAAGAGCGCCGTTCTTCCAAATAGAAATCTCTATAGAGCACAGTAGGATTTATTTGAGTTGCAGAGTTTATAAGATCATATTCAAACTTGTTATTACGAGAATATTTGTATTTCTTTTGCTTATTTTGTATACTATTGCAAGAAGCATGCAGAAATAGTGGTTACATCATTTATAATTTACATATTTATTTTGGATTGTAATATTTCTTCCACATACATTGTAACGTAAATAACACTACTGGTACAGTAGCCTGTATCTACCAAAGTAGAGCTGATAGAAAAAAACTGCTTACATTATTGGATTCAGCGCCCCACACATAGTTAAAATCAGCTCTAAAATTTTAGGCACCAAGAAAAATTTTTTTCTGTAGGCCTGTGAAATAAATGTACAAAAACATGATTCTGTGTTTTATTTCACATCCTAAAATCAAATTCTTTTTCCTGTACTGCGATTTCAATTTTTTTTTCTGAATCAGTTTACCGGTAAAACAAATCAATGTTTTACGAAAGAAAAAAAATCAAACTAAATTTTTGTTTCAGAAAATTTTTTGTGTACGAAAAAAAAACTGATTCAGAAAATTTTTGTGTACGAAAAAAAAATGTTTTCAGAAAAATTTTTTGTGTACGAAAACAAAATTCTGTTTCAGAAATGTTTTTGTGTGTACAAAACAAAAACTGTTTCAGAAATTTTTTTATGTACAAACAAAATTCTGTTTCAGAAAAAAAATTTATGTACAAACAAAATTCTGTTTCAGAAAAATTTTTGTGTGCAAAACAAAAATCAGTTTTCGTCACGAAACTGCTCCGACTAAATGAATCGATTCATTCTGATAGTGTTGGCAACACTGGAAAAATTTCGGTAAGTATCGCTCAGACCCTGAGTTACAGCGAACACCACTAGATTCGAACCAGCAACCTTAAATGTCTGATTCATCTCTAAATACAGCCAACTAAACAATAAGATTATGTGTATACGTCAATGCTTTGCACTGAGTCAACAAGGTTTTCTTCAAGGTCAAAAATCGCACACGAAGTAAAAAGATGACAACACAGATCTTCTATCTTTCTATATGAAACATAAACCTAGTGTAAACTGCTCGCACTGAAATGTGTAATGTAACATAATCTGCTCGTCTTCTTTTCATACGCGAAACTGTTCGCACTGAATGGAGTACGGCGGCTCAGCGCTTCAATCCACAACGAAGTAAGTTCATGTTTCCTCCTATCATTTTTTCATCATCGTTTCAAGGGGACGTTAAACTCAACATTTCTTAAACTAACACACACACACAAAAAAAAATCGAACTCGGGACCATGACATAGTAATCAACAAACTGAACTTCTCAATGGGCCATGGTGACTCAGCTCTTATTTCTGATGTGTGAGATCTCTGCTTCAATCCGCAAGCAAGTAAGTTTATGATGTTTTCTCATTTCTCATCATCGTTTCAAGGGGGCGTTAACATTTCCTGAAACTAGCACCAAGAATCAAACTCGGGACCATTGCATAGTAATCAACACACGTGTACGGTCGCTTAGCGCTTGTCACTAATGTGTGAGGTCCATGCTTCAATCCTCAGTCAAGGAAGTTTATGATGTTTTCTCATTTCATCATTTCTCATCATCGGCGGGGACATTAAATTCAACATTTCCTAAACTAGCACCAAGAATTGAACTCGGGACGATTGCAAGGTTCATCCCTAAAGCGGAACAAATTGGTTCACAAAGTACTTATCAAATTTAAGGGAATAATTTTAAATATCCCTCCATATAACGTAATAAGGCTCCAAAGGAAACGATAACTCCTAAAAAGTAAACCATTGTACTCTATTATACAACAAAAATGTCTCGTGAAAGATAATAGGATAAGTTAAAAAAAGTCCAAATTTTAATATTTTTTATACTCATCAAAGAGTACAAGGTCCTATACGCCCCCCCCCCTTCCCCAACTCCTGATGTAAATCAATGTGATCTTATGTGTCCTGAGTGATCCCTGCCATGCTCCAGTTTCCTCCCACACTTTCATTCCTTTCTCATCGTCACCGTCTCCTTTAACCTAATCGTGGGACGTAAAAGTAAAGATTTTTCATTTGCACCAGTGTTAGTCCATCTCATCAAAGGGATAACAATGCGAACCGCATAAGCTTCTTCCGGGAATCGAACCCTGGTCTCTCACGTTAAAGACGCATACGCTAACCGGTTAGCCACGGAGGAACTCCAAAGTTTTCGAGTTTCATATTAATACTAATACTAATTTATACTATTACTGAGGTCTACTAATTCATAATGTAATAGGTCATCAAGAAAGAGATCAAACCTTGTTTTGGAAATTTTATACTCATAAAAGGGAACGAAACAAGCCATCATAAGTTCCAAGCTAAGAATCCCAGTTCAGTGACGTCAAACGAACATATTAGCTCGAACCAACTACCTCTAATTCATTCATACCAGTAGAGGTGCGGTGGCTCAGTGGTAGAGCGTTCACCTCTGCTGTATGTGGTCCCTGATTTAAACACCTCGAAAATAGTTTTGTGGTGGGCAACATTATGCTCCAATTTTATCCCACACTTTCATTCCTTTCTTATCGTCACCATCTCCTTTAGCCTAAATGGCATAAGCGTGGGACGTAAAACTAAAAGATTTCATTTGCATCCGTGTTAGTCCATGCATAACAATCTCCAAATTTTATGCCATAAAAGGGAACGAAAGCATTCATAAACCTGTACTATTTCATAACGTAATGAATCATCAAGACCATATTTTTAGTAATTTTAAAGAATCATCATGACCTCTGATCCAATACTCCCAATTCAATGACGTCATAGCATGGCCAAGGTACCTCTGATTCATTCGTACCATCGTGCATGGCCCCTGAATAAGCATAAGCAAAATTTCAATAGGTGACGTAATCCCGGGCCAAAGCATCCCTAATTCATTCACTATGGTGCATGGGGACCCAAATTGAATAATCGAGAGTTAGGCAGAGTATCGCCATTACTACTCGGGGTTTTTGGGCTATTTTTTAGACTTTCAGTCAAGCAGCTAGTGCATCGTCACTATTTATCCTAGTATCATGGTTCATACCTCATTCTCTTCAGAATGGAGCTCGCCTTCAAATGATACCACTTTCATGTTCATACCATATACCAGGAGCGGGAAAAATGATGTCAAAGGGAAAATTTCGGAGGAAAATTTTTTTCTCGCACTTTGGGCCCCCCTGGTACGACCCTGTGTGAACGTAGCCATCTAAAAAAAACTGATAAATAGTACTTGGTATACTGAATGTGTGTGCCAAATTTCAAGTTTCTATCTTGAATACCAAGGGCGGGAGAAATTTTATCAGGAATTCCCACCATGCCCCAAATTACCGTAAAACACCATGATCTCAGGTAAAAAAAATCCTGAGACATCCCTAATTACCCTAACGTCATGTTTCGCCCATCATTCTCTTCAGAATAGAACTGCCTTTCAGGCGGTATGACTCACGTGTCTCCATCATGTATCTAAGGCGGGAATATGAGGAAAAACGGGATTTTTTGGGTCTAAATATCCTTTTTTCAACTTTTAGCCCCCCTGGACCCCCCTGTTTTAACGCAGAGATCTGAAAAAAATCTGGTAAATACTACTCGGTGGGCTGAATGTTTGTGCACAATTCCAATTTTCCAGGTACAAAAGCAAGCCCGCCAAAAAAAATATACCGACAATGTCATATATTCCCGTATACAGAGGGAAATTTTTAAACATTCCCTGAGACATCCCTAATTACCCTAGGGTCATGTTTCGCCCATCATTCTCTTCAGAATAGAACTGCCTTTCAGGCGGTATCATTCACTTGTACTCATTATGTATCTAAGGCGGGAAAATCCCGTAAAAGGGATTTTTTTGGTAAAAATTTCCCTTTTTCAACGTTTAGCCCCTCTGTACCCCCTGTTTTAACGCAGAAATCTGAAAAAATCTGGTAAATTCTACTCGGTGGACTGGATGTTTGTGCACAATTTCAATCTTCTACGTGCAAAAATAAGCCAGCACAAAAATAGTACCGAAAATGTCCAAAATTCCCCTATACAGAAGTATATTTTGATAAAAATTTCCTGACACTTCCCTAATTACCCTAGGGCCATGTGTCGCACATCATTCTCTTCAGAATAGAACTGCCTTTTAGGCGGTACCATTCACTTGTCTCCATCATGTATCTAAGGCGGGAAAATGAGGAAAAATGGGATTTTTGGGTAAAAATAACCCTTTTTTCAACTTTTTGACCCTCTTGATCCCCCCCTGTTTTAACGCAGAAAATAATCTGGTAAATACTACTCGGTGGACTGCATGTTTGTGCAAAATTTCAATCTTCTGCGTGCAAAAATAAGCCCGCCAAAAATACTTTACATAAACCCCCCAAAAAAGTATTACACGAAAATATAGATTTTAGACTTATGACGTCATCACCTCCTATGTCTCGACACAGGAAGGTGTGAAACCATACGTATTGTCTTCTGCAATGCCTCTGGACTTGAAAAACAAAAAAAAAACGGACGAAAAAGCTCAAATAGGAGGGTTATAACGCAATGTACCATGAAACACCCCGCATGGTACAAATTGTACCATAGGATCCCCAAAGGGTTATAATAACAGAATAGCAGAAGATATACCTAAACGTGCCGGCATATATACTTAACGTGCAAAAAACTCATACAGATCCTAAATACTAACAGACATGTGTCATTTGCAACCAGTTTTACAAAACCAACTGAAATTAAATTTTGTATCCACTACAAACACAATGTCAAATGATCCTGAGTGAACAGAATCTATCGTCCTTCTCATTTTTGGCGTTTGGGTAAGAGGAAGAGCGAAGGTTAGTGAGGGAGGGTAAGGTGAGATCATGGTAACACCGGCTTGTCAGAGAGAAAGTGGGGAGTATTCAGAGCGGCTACTTGACCCTAGCGCCACGTAGAAATTGGTGTTAAGACGTCACGTCATTTATGTCTTACTATAAAACCCTTATGAAAAGGAATAAATTAGGTCAATAACAGATCTCATGACAATCACGTGGCCGTACTAACTTTTCGCAATTTTTACACACGAAAGGGAACGAGATGGACCACCCAAATTTGTAGTTGTATATATTAGGACTCTAGAGAGTATTTATCAATTCAACAATACAAGTAGAGAATATCTTGTTTTTTAACAATTGACAACCTAACGGGGTGAGTCAACGTACCCGTTCCAAATTTCAAGAGGACACCTACCACGTACCCATGCCTAATGTAAGGGAATAGACCCCTGTATACACCCATATAACCATATAAGGTACAAAGACCTCATCAAAGAAGGTAAATTAGTTCAAAATCCTCAGAAAATTGAATTTTTGACAAATTTTTACCCATGAAAGGGAACAAGGTGGATTCCCAAAAGTTACAGAGAAACATACCTTTGTCTTATACTACCATACTAAATTTTATATTTTCCAATCTCCAAACTCTAATGGTGTGGTTCTGGGTTCACCTGCCAAAATTTATTTGGTGGGCCAATGTGTTCCTGCCAAAATTTAGAGGAGGTGGTCTTAAGTAGCGCTAGGTCATTGTTTCCGGGCCTTAACCTTTGATCCCGTGTAAAGCCGGTCCAACGGGGACCAGTACTACTATAGCGATCGAGAGCAATAATACTAAGGCGTACATTAACCTTACTAATCGTAATGTCAGTACGAAATTTTTAGCCATGCCATTAGGAGGAAATAATTTAATATTTCAGAGGTCAGAAATACTTCTGTGATTTTATAATAAAAGTACGAACTATTTGTTAAATCGAGTATTGTTACTACGATATAATTCTCATATTACAGAGTGAAACGGATGATAAATGGAAAGTTTATATAAAATTTCCAGCGTGCATACCGACGTGTTCCAAAATACGTTTTCACTCACTTTTCTTTTCCTTTATTAAACAATAATCTCTCAGTCAACACAGAGACTACACAGGACGTGGAGTTACAGTTTAATTGGAATCCAAACCACCATAATGCTTTCAGAATTTTCAAGGCTCTCTCCACTGGAAATCGAACTCGTGTCTCCATACAACGAAGACACCCGCACTAGCGACAATACTCGTGGGAAGGGAACTTTTGAGTAAAATAAGTATGAGGAATTTCCTCACTGCTCTACTCCATGAAGGTATTAGGTAACATATTTCCTCCTTACCGTTTCTATCGTTTTGATTTAATACAGTGGTTCTCAAACAGTCATTTCGAGTAAACCCTTAGTATGATGTGGATTTTAATAAACTCCTAGCACATACATAGGCACCTTTTCTAAACGCCCCTCTACCCCAAGTCAGAAGCTGGTCCTCAACCCCACTCGCTCTCACGACCCCTCGCCTACCTCACTCTTCTGATACCCGTGCCTAGTCACCAACCCTGAAGGTGGTACCTTCACCATTAATGCTCTCACCACCTCTCTACCTTACTCGCTTTCACTCTTACCACCTCCTAATATCCCTTACCCTGACTTACTCTCAAAACCACCCTCGGAGCCATTCAATATCACGCAACCTCACTCACTTTCTCCTTCGCGCCCACTCACCAACACTAAACTGACTCGATAACACTCTCAAAATGACTGACCCTCGCGGAACCTGAAACCCTTCATCCTTATGCCTTAGGCTAGTTTTAGACGGAAGCATTTATCGTAGCATTTCTCGTAGCAAATGTGCTGCCAAAAATTTCATATTATATTCTATGACATCAAAAGTATATGGTGCTTTTAAACATTAGCATTTTGATAAGCATCTGTCGTGACGTACCAAATAAATCACTCTAGAAGAGCGCAATTATAACTCCGAAATTAAGCGTGAGGTAGCTAAAGCTATAGTAATTGTAACAACAGTTCTCGCCGGTCATATTAAAAAACAAAAATCACAAAGAAGTATGTGGGCAAAGAGCATCCCTACTCCAACTTATTTTTCATTACTACAATTCAATTTCCCACACAAAACAAAGAGCATGGATATTTGGCACAGAATCTTAAGCGTCTTTTTAACACAGTACGGCGCTGCAATCGGACCAGAAATGCTGGGGAAAATACTATGAAATAGAGCAGGTTCTATCGACAAGAAATGCCATAGGATATGCCATGGCATGGGAAATGCTATAGCATTTGCTACTTTACACGGTAGGATATCGATGATACGACTTTTGCTACGAGAAATGCTTCCGTCTAAAACTAGCCTTAACTAAGGGTACGAAGGAAAACTACCTGTAACAAGGGCGAACTTAACGAGAGCTAGTTTCGTGAAAATGCCTTCCATTAGTGCAATTTCAAAGCTCGAAATAAACGCTTATTTTCAAACTGTGCTTTTAAGGGAAGCACGAACTGTAAATACAAGTACGAGAATTCCAGTATTTTCTACTATTGTAACAACTTATATACAATTCCGAGCTTTCTGTAACTTTTGTTGAGTTCTCCACTACTGCAGAGAACCCATCACATTACCATTTGTGGATGTTACATGATCACTTCATTGACAGTACCTTTAACATGAACACTGATCAAGGAACCAAACTCTGGAATAACCTATTTCCGACGGCACGAATTTCATTACTTATTGCTTGCAAGTTATATTTCGATCACTTTGAAGTGCTACAGTTTCACTACAATGAAAGATTGATTTGAATTGTAAAACACGAATAATATGCTCGGATTTTTCATAATGAAGCTGCATAAAATATACTTTTGCTTACTGACCTCTGACTATATTTTCAAGAATCCCATGAGTCCCTGGACCTCAGCTTAAAAACCGCTCATGCAATTATATTTTCCATTCCATTTCGGCATCCGTAAATGCCGTGTTCAGAGGCCCGAACTTAAGTTCAAATAGAATGTTCCCTACCCTAACAGCACAAGATGTGCTAGGCACGTGGCATTTAGGTGTCCCAGCTACTTTTTAGGTACTCGACACTTGGTCTATTAATCTATTAATTATTAATCTAGATTTTTATCTTGACTATTTATTAATCTTGATTCAATGTCGCTCCCGTTATTATTATGCTTCCGCGGTAACCGCTACTATTTTCACTTTAAAGTAAATTAACTAAATAAAATTAGAGATTTCAGAATCAACCTACTTAAAATTTTCTCCATGAGTAAGGAAACCTGTTTTTGCTATTTCAAACATATTTGTCAATAATTACATATATTCGTAAGGTCAGTATTTGAGGAACAAAACGGAAATATAAATTGAATAAAAAGTTGTGGTTCGTGTATTTTTTAAAACTTCATATTTTAAAGACAAAACAAGGAAAAATATACATACCCTCCATTCCAAATTCTTTGCCTACATCTGCCCTGGATCACAGTCAGGGGTGTAGCCACGGAAAAGCCCATCGGGGCCAGGCTCCCAAATGACCAGCTTTTAAAATATCATCGTAAGATTACCTCGCTTCAGTTACTTAAAAATAACAAAGATTACATATAATTAATCATTTACGGTAATATTATGGGAAAAATACTATTTTACCATACCAATCAAAAAATAGTATGGGTACCTCTCACTCTATTTTTATTTATTTATTTATTTATTTATTTTTACAGATTTTACAATTTACTGCTATTTATATTTGACAGTTTGAATACAAACGTTTCAACATAGTACTAAAAAAACTACCAGAAAACAATGCTACTTAACGGATTTGTAAGTAGGCTCGCATTACATTTTTATATGCTGTAACTAGTGTTTTACAAAAATATTTATATTAGACGGAAATTTTGGTGAGAAACATCGTTATTCGGTTTTTCAATTTGGATTTCAATTAATCTGTAAATTTCAATTATTTTAACATGTCACCATCCCCCTTAAGAGTATTAATGTGGACTGAGTTTGAATTTAAACGGCATCGGAAGTGTCACTGTTCATATCAGCCATCCCGAAAACCATGGATTCCATATCAATATTACGTAAAAATGCATATATACGTAAAAGTGCATTGGTTTTGACAGTTTTCGAAAATTTGGGTCCAGGCTCACTTTCGCGTGGAATGGCCCTCATACCATTTTTTTCTTTCTTTCTCTTCATATTTCTCGTGTCTGTAAAAGAGGTTTTCATATCATAACGACAACACAATCTGAAGATTGAAGAACAGCTTATTTTCTATGAATTGAATGCCTTTCATTTGTCCGATACTACACCCAAAAAAAGTGTCCCATAGTATCCGATTTACACGTTTCCAAGTATTCATGAATTGTGTCGCACATATTAGTTTTGAAGAAAATGTTAATATATGAACTTACTCCCACATAATGTGCGTTTTATATAACGGGTACAATACTCTCTCTGCTCTTACCTGTTTTACACTCATACTTCCAACAATTTATTGAATACACACAGAGACTGTTCACGCAACGCAGTCACGCTCGCTTCCATTTACCTGCTTCACGCCAGTGTTGCCAATCTGGGGGAAAAGTCGCTAAATCTAGGGGATTCGTCTTCCAGGATAGCGACAAAAAATAATTTTTCCGATTAGCGACTTTTTTGGTGATTTTGGAATGACGATTTTACGACTTACTTACAAATTTAGCGACTTTTGTGCTGCAAACAACTTGTCCTAAAATAAGTACTATTAGGTCGAATCAGTTCAGATATATGCTTATTTTCCTTCTGCTTATTTGAATTAGTGCAGATGTTGACGAGCTGGAAACGTACATAACACTTATCTCTATATTCCCATTTTGATTACTGTTATCTCTTACCTTCTAACGTGGATCAACTCCAGCTTTAAAATGTCCTTTAGTTTACAGAGCTTCCGTTTAGAGGCACAAATAATACATTACGGTTAGCAGATTATCTGTAGAAGCGTGAGTAGAAGTGATGTAAGATTTTTTCTAGACTTTCAATTTTGTTCGTTTTTCTAAACTCATTTTTGATTTCATTGAAGCAAAATTGATCATAAAGTTAAAATATATAAAAGTGAAATTATTATTGTTAGTTATATATGAGTCTCTCATATACGTTCTTGTAGCGTAGATAGTACTATGTCTTGATCAGGTATCTTATATATATATATATATATATATATATATATATATATATGGTACTTGTACCGATTATGGCCCGAGTCCCTAATATGGCCCACAGACAATATCTCTGCAGATTTACGTTGGTGCTGCTAGATGACAGTATAAACTATGTCCTCATGACAAGCGTAAACATATTTGCGCGGCTCAGAGGACATAGTTTATATTGTTATCTAGTAGCGCCAACGTAAATCTGCTGAGATATAGTGGATGGGCCATATTAGAGACCCGGGCCATAATCGGTATAAGTACCATATATATATAGCGACTTTTCACCCAAAATTGGAGTCATTTCATCTCCTGTTTAGCGACTTTTTATATCAAGATGTTGGCAACAATGCTTCACGCGCCTCAAAGCAGATGACTGCCAGACTTCGACATGGTAACAAGTGTTCACTTCGTGCCTGCCAGCAGACTCTAATTACATTAATTTCATAATAATCTTTTCTGTCCGATACTATACGCTGTCCGATACTATCTGACCCTACTCTAATTTTACTTAGAATTAACTGATTATTTGTTCATTAAAACTAGTAGGTGAATAAGTGTTTCATTATATATATATACAAGAACTTAGGCACATTTTGAACTCGGTTTCATATTGTTCTTAGTTATCATAATTGAAAAAATATTAAAGTATTTATACTTGTGAAGTCACACAAACGCGGTACAAGTCTCCGGTCTCTTCTGGACATCTCTCACTAAATTACAAATACAGTGTTCCCCTTTAATGTTTTGTAAACAAAATTATTTTTAAATCATTTATTCTTGTAACACCAGTCCAAGGAATGTAACTTATAGTTTCCTCTTGTGCGATCAAAAAACACATATTCGTACATAGTGTGAAGTTGACCCTAGTATACTCATTTTAAGGAAAAACATGGTCAATTTTACATTCTCTGAAACTATCTCGTGGCTATATCGTTAACGTACGTGCCTATTTTATCCGGATTCGATTTCCGGCGTAATCTCATGTGGTTCGGATTCCACGTGAAACAATATATCCATGTTTGATTATAACCTTGGTGTTGAAAGGGACGCTAAACTCCAATGAAATGTAATGCAATTTACATTGTATGCTCCGGTTGGTATTCTTATGTGCTTCATAAACAATTCTAACTAATAATGGCCATCTAGCTTAAGTTGGTGGGCATTTCGCGTGCAATTGAACCGAGCATGGCTTACCTATAACGACACTACAACGCTATTTCTCTCAAAATACTTCTAAACCAGGTCTATTTTGGATGCAAATAAAGACGAACTGGAGATGTAATGTAAAATTAGTTTGAGAAACATTTTGAACACTGTAAAAATAACAAGACCAACCCGTTTTTAATTTTGCATCATCAAGGGAGTAAGTTCTTTATGTAAATTTGAAATCAAAAAGTGTTGTATTCCAAACTGCACGATTTCTCCAAATGCCAGTGAATTCATTGTGATCACCTTCAGCTAATATGTGATCTGAAAAAAATGTTAAAATTCTAGACAGTAATAATATTCATGCGTAGTGCGTTTTTTCAAACTTTTATTTGGACGAAGACTTATTTAAGGATAATATACTTGTACCGCGTAAAAAATGAACATAAATCAAGAATTATAATGCACTGTATTTCAGAAGTAATAATACTAATAATATCCTCGCCTCTTTTTAAAAATACGCACACACAGAAACGAAAGCAACAAGCATAATAGCAGTTTGAACTTGAAGCTTTGTGACGTCATCGGAACGTGGCCAATAAGAGTGCTATTTCAGCCATTTATTGGATGAACCTTTCGGGATCGGCGAAAATGTAGACGGGTAACGCCAACGAATGAGAACCTTGTATTTAGTTTCTACTTCCAGAAATATTACTCTCCCGATGTAGTCCTGTAGATAGCATCACCATCACTCTCTAATGTTATGTAAAATTAAAGACGGCAAACCATCGGAAACAAAATGCAATATGTTAGTGTAGTAATTCTATGGTATTTACAATTGTTTCCTTGATTATCAAATACTAAATACAGTGAAACCTCTACTAACGGACACCTCTATAAAGCGGACACCTCCCTTAACGGACGTATTTTGTAATCCCCAAACATTGGAATAGGGAAAAACATATTGGCAAACCTCTCTAAAGTGGACACTCTCTAGTACGGACACGGACAGTCTTTTCTGTCTTTTATACGTATTATTTACCTCCGTATTACGGACACTTTCTCTAGAAATATGTTGAAAAGTGTAGTAAAAATACATTTTTAGTAATTCATACATGTGTCACCAAGGAAGCATTGTAACAACATTTTGCCCCCTCAACTGTCTGCTCAGGAACCCAGAAGAAGCGTCTCTGTTTAACAACACTCTTATATCCTTTGCTTGCATAACACTCCCACCCAAGCTGTTTTAGACACAAAAGTGATTGACACTTGCCCGCCGTTATGGATGACACGTTATGCTACTGTCACATTGGAGTTTCTAACCAACCAAAAGACAATTTTAGTAATTTTTGCCCTCAGGTATGTATATTGTCTCAAAAAGGACACTTCAGGACTGCAATTACTCCACAAATTAAAGCGCCATACTGAAAACGAAGGAAGTACTGATAAGTATAAAGTGCACAGAACTATAACATGTTATTTACATATTGTGTCTCGAACATAGAGTATTGGATGACAGAAGATAATACATGTAATATTCGTAAATACGCGATTCATGCAAACATATTTTTTTCTAATTATATATTACCTTCCTCACTAATTTACATAAAATACTGAAACCTCTTGAAGGCGGACACCTCTCTATAGCGGACAATTTTTGATTCCCCACGGCTGTCCGCTTTAGAGAGGTTTCACTGTACTTTTATTCTTGTCTCATTTACACTAACGCTGCGCTGTTAAACCTGGGCCTAATTTCATAAAATTTCTTCCAGCATTTCAGAATTCCAGCGCAACTCAAAAAATTCAACAATCAATTAGAGCTGCTATAACATTTTACATATTTCGTTTTGGACATTGTGCCGCATCGATATCCGTCAAACAACATACGTACGATTTGCTTCTTAGTTTAAAATATAACAATGCAATCATGGTCAGTTCCAGCGTTGGGTAAGTTACTTGTAAAAATGTAACGCGTTACAAGTTACTTTACTTTCTCTTAAAATGTAACGTGTTAGTAACGCGTTACTTGCCTGAGAAAAGTAACTGTTACTTTACTTCGAAAGTAACGCGTTACTTTTAGGTCCGAAACTTTGAATATGTGAAAAAATCTTATTACTTCAGTTTTCTAACTGCTATTACTACTGCTATTATTATTATTATTATTATTATTATTATTATTAGTAGTAGTAGTAGTAGTAGTAGTAGTAGTAGAGTAGTAGTAGTAGTAGTAGTAGTAGTAGTAGTAGTATAACAACACTGTATAAACATGAAAGATAGGCGGTTTATATATGAATACTAAAAAAGTATTTGATTGCCAACCTGGGTAGTCGTGAAGTCTAGGAGTCAAGGACATTGTTCGTGAGCTTCTGAATTTGGGTTGAGAGTCTAGGTTGAGTATTCTGGCTCGAGCCAAACGTTGTTAAAAGTTATACGGCACTAGCCTAATATCTTCAAAACTGCTCGGCTCGGGTTTAGAATTGTCAACGACTCGAGCAGATCGGCTCACAGCTCATTCACTATCGACTCAAACCGAGAAGTGAGCTGATCCAACAACTCACCCAACCGAGTTGGCTAGAGCCCTTTGCTCAGTTGAGTCGAACCGAGCAGATGGCTCATCCCAACCAAGAAAGCTCGAGCCGATGGTCCACCCCAAGCGAGCCGGCTCGAGCCATCTTCTCAGTTAAGCCGAGCCGAGCTAAGCTTGTTATAAAAACTCTCTTGTGGTCTCACTATCGGTACGAGATGAGATGCGAGCAGTGTCCCCTCTCGTGAGCAACACTAAAAGTATTCCATATTACTGCTTAGCTTACATTTCTCATGGCTTTCGCCTCCCAGTGTAATCAGGCCATGATTGCAAAACGAGTTAGAACGAGCGAGCCATTTATCAATCTCGACTCGACTCGAAACTAAAAACAATGAATCGGCTCGGAATTCGACTCGAGAGTATTACTTTTGACTCGACTCGAAACTCGACTTGGATTCGAGTCGAGTTTTAGCTTGACTCGTGCCCATCCCTATGCGTTAGAAAAAGTGGTTGCTTATTATTATTCTGCTAAACTAATTATATAATAATAACAATGTTGCTATGTAAAATTAAAAATACAGAATATAGAGAAACATTACACTACAACTGACAAAATGAGATACATGAACTGGGGGTGAATTTAAATTTGCCAATAACTCTAAAATCGATATATACTTTTTAAATCTAGTTGTTCCAAACTCTATAATAAACGGGACTTTAGGATATGCAAACTGATCTAAAAGAACCCTAAATATTACATACCATCATTATTACATCAATAAAGTAGGCCTGCTCATCAGAACACAGTTTATTCATATTAAACCCTTACTGAATGTCGTTATTTATGGCACCCTTGTTGTTGATAAATATTTCCCGCCGGAGCACCACTTTACTTTTAAATTCTATTCACCAGTGGCGTATTTACGATTTTGTTTCGGTGAGGCTTTGCTAACTTTCGGGGGCAGGGGGCTTTGCCTGAAAATGTTAAAATTCTGCAAGATATTTTATATACTTTACTATAGTAAGATTTCGGGGGGCTTAAGCCCGGAAGCCCCACCCCTAAATACGACACTGCTGTTTACCATCATCTTCAGCTTTTAAGAAAAAATATTCTTTCAAATGTTCGAACGAAAAAATATTTTCGTTCTCCATCTTTATAAAAACAACACCATTCAAAGTAAAATAGACTACCAGTACCATTGCACTCGTAGTTTACTCACTGAATGTATTGATTTGGAGCTGCCAAAATCTAAGACAAAATCTTCCAGATGCTTGCAATTAGTACACGTGATTTCCCTGAGGCTGTCCTCATCTTCCAAAAACAGCAAGTGGCACTATGTTTTGTTATGTAAATAAACAAATCAAATTGTATCTATGAAAGCCTACCAACGTGAAGTTCGTAAGGCGAAACAGGAAAATGCACATCGAGATTTCTCCTTCTGCCTTGCATTAAGATGAAAAGTGATAACAGGTTTTACATGCAAACCTCATTGCTAGAGGTCATAAGGCGAAACGGAAAAAGGCGAACAGTGCAGGAATTGTCGGTCACTGACATCGTTCATGCTCCATTGTTCCATTCTCAGAAATTCACTGACAGGAAAGAAACATTTGTTTCCCCAAAAAAAAAAAAAAATACGCACACACAGTTACTCATCCGAAATGTAACGCGAAAAAAGTAATGCAAACTAGATGCGTTACTTAAAAATTTGTATCGCGTTACCGTTACAGTTACTTTGGAAAAAATGTAACGCGTTACTAGGAAACGTTACTTGAAAAGTAACGCGATACTTGCGTTACTTTACTTCCCAAGACTGGTTAGTTCACCCTTTTCTGTCCTTAAAAGCGTCAATAGTGAGGTCGATGAACCTTGTCATACAATTATAATTGCTTATTAACTTTATTGCGCTGTGATGAAATAAATGTGTGAAGACCAATAATACATGAGTCCCGACATCGTGTAACGGCGTTAAATAATTCTTATTATATTAGTTCACAAAAAAAACTATGTATACCAAAACGAAATTACTGTGAGCATTCTATTGTATTCTACTGTATTTATTTTCGACCTTTTTTCACACATTTTGCACTATGTTACAATGCATATGAAGTGGACGTCATTTACATATATAAACACAATAGTAAAATAATAATAATGTAAATTACATACATTAAGTTAATAATTATGGTTATTTTGCATGTTATCATTGTTACTTATAAAGTTACAGTAAGTCTACTTGCAGTATATGTATAAATCCTCTACAGGTTATCCCTCTATATATTATCCTAAAGACAAATAATGACAATGATTTACTTCGATCAAACAGATCTTCTTTTACACTTACCTATTCATGTATTACTCTACCGAGTAAAAGCAGTGTTGTAATAAATATTTCTGAAGTATTTTTTTTAAATTTAGGAACAGAGTTCTGAGTCATTGCTTTTAATTTCCTCTGTGACAGGGGCGGCTTTAGCATTTTAATTTGGCTAGGCCCTCTTCCTCG
This sequence comes from Thermobia domestica, assembly GCF_964235325.1. Taxonomy (NCBI): domain Eukaryota; kingdom Metazoa; phylum Arthropoda; class Insecta; order Zygentoma; family Lepismatidae; genus Thermobia; species Thermobia domestica. The sequence goes on along the minus strand of NC_137460.1, from coordinate 303,351,840 downwards.
CTTATGGATCCATATACACATTCAATTGATTAATGGCAGTAGGAAAACACTTTTACAGTAGACTTGATGCTATTTGTTAAATAATTACCTACCATTCATATAAAGAGTGGATGATGCATAATTTTAAGCTTTATACTCTATCAATAATTCTCATCTCGGGGATGGAAAATAAATAATTTTGATGTGGGTTGCATCTTCTAAATTTAGGAAGGCAGACACTTTAAGAAGTATAATGGAATGACAAACCATCCACTGCTTGGTCAATTCTTGGTCAATTCCTAACCAGAATGTAATAAATGTAGAGTATCATGATTAATTAGTGTTGTTGTACATTTAAGTAAAATTTTTGATGTTGCATTTCATATTTTGAAAATATTTAAGTGTATTCTTACTTGAATTTAATTTGTATGTGATATCATAGTTTCATAATAGCACTAATAATTAAAATACACTACTATTAATAAAAAATAAATGAAAACAGATATACATGTATTGTGTTGCTTTTCCAATGTGTTCGAAGTTGTTTTCAATGAAAGTAAATATTAAAAATGAATGCTTTCTAATAACAGTAATACAATTAATTCATGTGAAACTTAAAGAATACAAGGCACTACACTAAAACAGATTTCAGATGAGAAGCGGCATGGCCTTGAGTTGGCTTTACGCGGCGTCCAATTGGCTTTGAGCAGTGTTGACAATTCGCGACAAGCAGTTCTGCACGCTGACTTCTCGCGCTACTGCGAATCTTGACAATAGCAGAGGCGCTTATTAGAAATATTGTATTAGCACATTAACTGCTCACTTTACGAAGTAGAGAAAAGAATTACGAACACATACGTGAAAACTACATCTTTTTATGATAATTGGTTGTCATGATACACGCTTTGAAAGGTTTCCATATAAAACAATTAGTAAAACGAGCGTTGAGTCCCGTCTAATTTCCAGTGGATTTTTCTTCGATTTGGAAATGGAACTCAACTTTTATTAAAGGATAATCAGGGGTGTAACCAACAGGTTGTTCTAGGGGAACATTACTTTCAGGGGAGGAAAGCTTTTCACACATTAAAAACAGAACAAATGACCTCTTTCAGAATATGAAAGCATTTTAACTCACCATGTATACTATACACATATTATGTTTCCTCGATGCTACCTTAACAAAAGACGGATCTTAACAGTACTGAAGTTGAAAAGCGGATTGTAAGAGATAAATCAATAAGCTATTCATAAGAAAACAAATGCTGTTTCTAGCAGTCTGTTTATCCGACTTTGTGTTTATGTAGGTTAAAATACTAAAAGGAAAAAACTCGAAAAAATATCAACTCAGATATTATTATGCAATAATATAGTAGTGAGAGATCCAGGAGCCAGGGCCCCTCATTTTATTTGTAAATGTGCAATATTAGGCATAATTTGAATGCAATTTGTCTTAAAATCATCATATATGCTTTCTGCATCTGAATGCACCCCCCCCCCAATTTACAGAGAAATCAGCGTCCTTGTAATTAGGTACAGAAACTGTATTGATGATGTTTTCTTTTTTCTTTTTTTAAAAATCTTATTTTATTATAAACGTTCCTAATTTGCATTAATTATTAAATAAGTTTACTAAACATATACTAGATGAACCTCATTTCGGGGCTGGAAATAGTTTGGAAAGTCAAGGCCCGCTTTTCCCCCGTTTCTACACCCTTGAGAATAGTAAGCGATCGAATTAAATAACAAGCCTCTGCAATTTGATTCATATATATATATTCGATTCCCGGCGGGAGCTCATGTGGAAGAACAGAAGGTATGGGACATTCGTAATATTGTTTTGAAATTGCCTTCATGCAAGATTCTTCCTTATTCGACAGAAGAAACGCAGTATGATTTTTTTTTCTTCGTTTCAATACCTTACGTATGTGTGGCCAATTACGTACTCCTTCTTTACTCCTCTAGCAGGGACGCAAAAGCACCAGGCGTCTGAGTGGTGTCATAAATTATTGTAACCCAAAACAAACTCGACCATATCGTGTTGCTTACGAATCAGATGGATTGTTGTTGTGAGACCTACATCAAATATAAGAGTGTGTTATTACATGGAAGCAAAGGAGCTGATTGTGTGTGTAGGAACGCAACTTCTCTTCTTCTAGCATAAACAGAATTCATCAGTGTCTAGGTTGCTTTCTTTCGTGGTAGTTCATTTGTTCTCCAAAATTATAGTTGACAATGTCTTTAAGGAAACCGAGTACAAGTGCGGAATTTTCTTTAAAAAAAAAAGTGCTACGAAGTGAAGCTCGAAGAATTATTTTTTGTGTTTACAATTTTTGGAACTCATAATAAAAAATTTACAAGAGTCAGATTCAGACAATGGCGAAATATTAATTCACATAGACGATAGTGAAAGTAGTGTTGAAGACGAACGTTTAGCAGTTCCACTGGAATAAGTTAATAGGTAGGTTATTCAGTTGCTATATATACTTCTAGGATACACAGCCAAAATCTTTGAGTTTGCTGGAATAGTATATTTACATTGTGAATAATGTTGCCAATGTATGTGTAATAATCTCAACTAGAGGAAGAGCGAGAAGGGAGAGGGGAGTCCGAAATCCGGCAACACCGCGCGGAATATCGCACAGCATTGGCTACTGCCCGTGATGCTTTACATCTGAAAAACACAATAGTAAATATTTTGTTATAACTATTCAGTATACTTATAAGCATGATATATTTGTGTTTAATGATAAATAATGCCAGTAATTAGTTACTCAAATCTTCAAATATACTATTTTGAAAGAAAATAATAATAATTTTGTTTATATTTTGATGTGTTTGAAATTTTGGCACTTAAGTATTTTAAAACAACAAATAATAATATAATAAAGACAATAATAAACTTTATTAAAATTATAGCCCAACCGTAATCCGAAATTCGTTTTCTATGGCCCACGTGTTCGTTACTGTGCTTCCGAATGGACTTGAAAAATTTTTCGTCGTATGATCACAAGAAGACTTAATTGATGTTAACCCTTTGAAGAACAATGGAAAAAATTCGGTGACAATGCTGGAGTGATCAGTGTAGCAGGGTTCTGTTTGTTTTTCAGTTCCCATAAAACAAAAGTCTTGTCGAGCGCCTATGTAACTATATCGTCCAGCTAATCGAACATTAATGAAGAAAATTTTAATTTTTAAGTAAACCTCGTATAAAAGCACTCTTAGGAATTTTTCTCTCAGCAAACAGACGAATATGCATAAATGTGTGTGTGCGTTGCTTCTGCGACAGAAATCTTGGTGATCTTCTCGTCTCTCCAAATAAGGTGCAAAAATTAAGCACAGGGAGCAAACTTCGTCTCCAAAAATTCCTGCCTATGGGTAGTCATAGTCATTTCTAACTTTGACATCACCAGGCTGCATTGTGAGCCTGTCTGCTGCGTAGAAACGCGAGGAAAAAGAGAGAAAAACTAAATCAGTCTGACTGGTGCAACTAACATGACAACAACGTGCGACCAGTTAGTGTCAAAAATAGTGTTTCATTTCAACTAGTGCAACGTATGTAGAAAACTGTAAAAGTGACTACGAGTAGACCAACTAAAAATCAACAAATTTACGTTAGGATAACGAAAATGTTGCCAAGAAAAGAAAAATTAGAGTTTCAAACGTTGTCTCATCACTGATCGTAAAGTCGTCTTGACGACAAGGAGCCGCGGAGCAGTAAAAATCTTCCAGTCCACCCGAAAGAAGACAAAATGGAAGGAAAGGAAATTCACCCCGCAACCTCAAGGACATCCCCCTGGAACCTCCATAGATTGCCTTTCCTCAGCATCAAAGTGAGTGAAAAGTGACAGTGCGAAATTGCGGAAACTAACGATGTAGTGAAATACAACCGGTAACCCGCGCCTTCCGAAACTGTAATAATAATAATTGGACCAAGTGTTAAATTTTATTACCATATTCAATTATTCAAATAAAAGTGCCAAAATGTAAAGTAATATGTGTTTGTGCAGTTTCAGTGTTGTTTATTAAAGTGAAAAGTGAAATTTTGCATATCCTTTGCCAAAATAATTATCATAGTATAAATTTATATTTCCTAATTTAAAAGATAACCTTATTTACTTTTTTCAGCATAAATAACTAATGCCTATACAACATAATAATTTTCACATTATTAAATCGCATCGGCATTGAAAATACAATTAGAATAAGCTTTTATGTCGATTTCCCAGAAAATTCTGACCCGGATTCTGGACTGTGTTGTCCAGTGGCTATATGGTCGGCTTCGGCAAAAGATCCAAACTGTTATTAAAGTTTAAGGAGACGATAAAGGATCGAATCCCGAACTGTTGTAAATGCCCAAGCCCTCCTATGGAACTGCAGGACACGAACCACATACAGTAATAAGCTGTTGTAATTTATTTTGTCATCTTTGGTAATACTTTGGGCGTTTCAGATATCCTACACATATTTATTCAATTTATGCAGAGTCGTTATGAAAAAAACGATTAGCATCATATTAGAAGTCTGAATCCTTCAGGAATTAAATTTTAGTCAATCTCTCTAGTTGTACTCTAATCAAACTTTCGGAATGAGGTTCACAGAATAGAGACTATTTATTCCACAAGAAGAAGAAGACGTAGTAACAATCATATGTTTGAATCAATATATTTTAGTCTTGTGTTTTCATGAACAACATCATATAATACGAAATAAGACTGATGAAAGTTTAAGCTTAACATTTTTATGGGTAAAAATGTAACTTATACTTTTGCGATAACCGTCTTCAGGATCTGAGTATTCTTCATGAGGGTATATTGACAGTAAAAAAAAGGTGGTAATTATAATGTTACTTGCACTTTTTAACAGCATAAAGAGTACTAGCCTCGTCATTTTGTTTATGAAAACTGATGAATTCAACTCCGTCCTATAAGGAGCTAAAAAGAGTAGAGAAGTTAACTTCTTGCTTAGCGTAGATTCTTGCACTTAAAGTTTGTAGTGTGTTTACGAAGGAAATTTGATTCCCAGTATCTGTTCACAGAACTCACGGAAAAGCTCCCTTATCCGTATGTGGATAGTGTAAGGGTCTTTGTCGTGCGAAACCTCGATTCGATTCCCGGGTTGAGCTATGTGATTCGGATTCGATCTTAAGTAGTAGGTGCTCATCTTATAAAATTCCTGTTAAATGCTGAAGTCCGTGCAGTTTTACTATACGCATCCGTATTATACCTGGGTTAATTTCCAAAGTTGGACGTTAGATTCCAGCAAAATTTTGAAAGATATGGATAATTCAATCGTTTGTGTACTTGATAATATATAAGGGTCTCCAAAAAAAAAAATGTTTATTTGTTATATATAAGCGGTTACAAACATGGGACTATTCGGCGAGCGGAGGGAACTACTTCGCGCAAGATAACCGAATAGTTCCATTGTGGGAAAGTAACGAGCATTTATATTATCAACATGGCGGCTAATATACAGAAAGGTTGCACGAGATGTAAACTAACAGTTTTAGAATTTGTGAAGCAATACTTTGATTAGGAGCAAAATCTTTTAAAACTTTGTAAACACCATAGATTAATGAACCTAATAACAAATTGCAGACGATTTCCTGCTGGAGATAGGGCAGCTGTACAAACCGAAGTACTAAGGTAAGTTGAAATAAAATAATAATAATAATAATAAAACTTTAATGAAGACTGAAAACAACATACCTAAGGGGCTCTAATCCGCCTTCACTCGCTAACGCTCGCTCGGGAATACTGTGTAAATTAAATAGTAAACTTTGGTAAAATAAAATAAATAAATAAATAAAAGAACGAACCTAGCTGCTAACCGATATGGGGTACCTCAGTTCTAGATCATAACCTAACCTTTCCCTCGCCTCGAGATGTGACGAAAGGAAGCATAAAGTTAGTTAAGGACGTACAAATTGAAAAATTATAAATTTTAAGAGATTTAATTAAGATTTTGGTAGAAAACTATTGACGTCCAAACGTCCAACTTCAAAATAAGTGCGATAAGTAGTAGTAGTAGTAGTAGGAACGAGTTAGAAGCCACGCAGAGCTTCGTTGGGTTCTGTTCTCGACATAAAATGAGCAAATTAAAGATTTTCCAAAATTTTTCCTTACATTTTGAAATCTGAAGATCCGTATAGTAAAACTGCACCATAAAATCAATTCAAACAGCATTAATCGAAAGTAAATGCGTTATAAATTAACGATGAATTCCGTTAGGCCCTGCCTGCGTTTGAACGCAATAATAATGACTTATGGTTATATTAAGTTAGTTTAAGTTTTAGGTCGTTTCGTTTACTTACCCTAGTATGTTGGTTTGGATCGGCAGAGTTTATGAAAACAACCCTAGATTAATAAATAAATAGCAGGCCAAAAAATTGAAAATGTGTAAGAAAAAATTTCAAATATATGAATGATGAGCGACAAATTTTCTGAGGAAAAAGTATATTTGTAGTGATTTCCCTCAACTATCACGGTCCCTTCAGCTCTATCTACTTTAGTGGGACTCAATATAGTTAAGATGCTGTCTCCGTGCGCAAATGTCCTGAATGTGGAAATTTATTGATTATCAATAAATTAATGTAATCACTGAAACTTACTTGCAGTGTTGACTTCAAGCTTGATCTGCTTGATTATTTTAAAAGAACAGGTCTAGCATTTTTTATATAAAATGTTACAATTTCGGTCATTTCTGTTTACATTAGGTTAGGTTAGTGTAAGAAAATAGAATTTATCTTATTTCTGCTAATATTAGAATAGCTCAGATTAGCTTAGGTTACGTTATATTAGCTGCATGTATTTAGGTAAGGAGATTTAGATCTAATATTAGGTCTCCAAAGGTAAGGAAGTAATAGTGACTGAATGTGGAGGCCGCTCGTCCGCGTTTGGTAGTCTAGTCCCTGCTAATTGTAGTCCGTGTTCAGAACAGATAACCCCAGGTATTAGGACAGCAGCCCTCTTGAGCCAGATGTATTCTAATAAATTAAAGTTGAGATAATATGAGTTTTCATGTATTGAAAACGTAAAATATGCTCGGTAAATTATCTTGAAACTTGTGTAATTTTGAATATTATGGATAAATAAAAGTTAAACTTATCTGCTAAACAAATAACCAAAGAGTAACGTTTTTGCAGACTGCCATGCCTTCTATGTCGTTTCATTGCCTTCACGTATTTGTTGTCCAATGTATTTGTGTTAAGAGGGTTGCGACTGTCGCGCTCCCTAATTTTTTTCCGTCTTCTAGTGGTTTATGTTTACCTTTGCGTAGGTGGACGTGGCATCTTGTAGCAACGTCTCTTTGGGTTTGTTTGTCTTAATCTAGCTATTTCAGGGTTAATGGAGTTGGTTGTCTTCCTCCAGAACTTCGCTGACTGTTTTGTTTTCACCTCGTCCAGCATTGGGAAAGGAAGGTTCTCGTGGATTTGTGTTATCCTGGTACCCTTGGAGTGGCCAGTGATAGGTCTGGCTGCATGTTGCCATGTGTTGTGTGCATACAACATTATGGGTCTCAGGCAGATGGTATAAATGTCTCTTCTTTTACAATGGAAGTGAAGGGATAAGTAACAGTAGGAAGAGTGCACATAAGAATTGTAACCCTTTTTTCGTCACTGTTTGTAGATATTCGGCGAATGCCAGTCTCCGGTCTAGGGTAACTCCCAAGTATTTTGCTTCTTCCTTGAGTGTCAGTGCAGTGCCATCTATCACGAACCAGATATTTAGTTTTTCTGAAGTCGACAGCTGCTGTTTTCGTTGCGTTCATCTTAATTTTCCAATTTATCGTCCAATCTCTCAATAGCTGAATATGTTGCTGCAAATAGTGTTGCGTAGTGGATGTTGGAATGTCAGTGTCGTCTGCAAATGTGGTCGTTATTGTGTTGGAGCTGGTTGGAGATGTCAGCTGTGTGTACTGCATACAACAGTGGTGAGATGCAGAAACCTGATTGTGTAACTGCATAGATTGCACGCAGGAAAACTAATATATAAGGGACAGAATTAATTTTACTATATGCGTTAACAGAATAAACCATATGATACATTAACGGTAAAATAATGCAAAGTATTAGATTATGATTCGTTATGCCATTAGAGTTTCTTGCAAATGAACAATCTATTTATAGTCACCATCTTTATGCAATGTTATTGACAAAATAATATAATAGTTCATAATAATAAGTGAAATCTTTCAGTTTGACGATCCACGATTATTCATTTTAAGTTACAGGATAAAATAATGGAAAATCGTTGTGTAATAATGAAGAAAAATCTGTTAAGAGCTAATTCGCTTTCTTCCTTTCCTCAAAATTCGGCCTAGTTTGGACACGGTACACTCCTGGGTACTGAAGGTACTCCTGGCTACCCAACTATAAACTTGAATTATATGTGCGCAACGGAAAAGAAAAAAAAATTAAATGAAAAAAATAAAAAGACATCTGTAATAATGAAGAGAGAAAGAATGAAAGAAGAAAACTTTCGATGAATCAGGATCTTTCTCTCATTGAGACCACTCCTGGAAGTACTGTAACTGTTATAATAGAATTCACGTTTATCTCTTATATACTAAATATCACTTGCAAAATATTAATTATTAGCCTTATAACTAAGGATATTTCAATCTCATAATGCAAAAACTAGTACTGCGTTAATAGAGGGCAAACTTGAATTTATTATTATAAAGAACTTCAACGACAGAGCTCCATGCACGGGGAGAAAAAGACTGAAGCACACTTAGAAAATTCTTATAATTAAAAGAATCTATGTTGAAAATTTCGTCTTAATTTAGTTCTCAGATCATTTTTCTTTTCTTCATCAGTTTCAATACGTTAGAACAAATTTTATTACACCTCCTAGATCTACAGAATTTCTTCAAGGTAAAGGTTAGCTAATTGTGTACAGTACGAATTCTGTTTAGTTAATCCAAATTCTTAGTACAAGTACGTTCCGAAAATTCTTTAAATCACATAAGATAAAGCACAATTCCAATTATATCGACTTCATTTATAAACATAACAAATTATTGAGTTGGCCAAATTAAACTTTGAACACAAGTTAGTATTAAATTTCGCAATTGATTTTAAGCTTGTATTACGTCACTCATATAGAAAAAGGATGGTAAACTTTCTTGACCTGCTGACATACAATAATGGTGAAAATAAAAAATGTAAGATAACTATTACAAACTTTCACATTATACACATTACTTTGGTTCACAAATTTAAATACAATTTTCACCCAACAGCTTTCTTAATGGCGGAGCACCCTATGAAAGTGGCAGAGATGGAGATAGAGAATGGCCGGGCTCACAGAAACACACTGAAGAAATGAAATATATTTCTCTCTCGAATGGGCAACCTGTCCGTTTCAGGCGCAACACGTCTCTGCACACGTACATTCTTCAAGTACTTAACTATTCTTGCCCATAGCCCCGTAGATTTCAACCTCTCTAGTCTCACGTTTAATCACAAAATTTTCAACTATTAATTATGTCTGCCGATTATTAGCTTCTTACGCTATGGATGCGAGTAACCGGGGTTAATTATCGAAAGCATGAATGTTAATAATGTGTCAGCAGAACAGAAAGGAAAGCAAACGATCTCAACATCACCCCAGATTTATAGCTCTATATGTTGAAATTTCTAGGAGAATCCTACCAGCACCAACAGGGCCAACTTGGGAACCTTGTACAAAACAACTATTAGAAACACTAATACTAACATAACTATAGTAAATTATTTAAAATAACAGAGGAAAGAAAATAAATTAATGTAAAAAAAATAGACATGAATTTCATATGGAGAGGTGTTATCCTATTAGTAAATTAAGCGTTTTAAATGTTGACGAAGTAAGTAAAGGGAGAATGACGAAGTCTATCACCCAGGCGAATGAGGACCTGTGTTTTACTGGAAATTAACTACATTAAACGATGTTTTTAGGTTCCATTATTCACAGGAAACATAAACTATTCTCACTTCAAACATTGTAACTTAAGAATAAACAGGCCTAATTACATTATATTTTATCCCTCCCCTTTTTTTCTTTACTTGTGAACATCCGAAACTCTAAGGATGTTTGTAATTCTAATTTTGAAAATTTTATAACAATTTATAGAATGTAATCTGTCAATAAATCCAAAATCAAAATTTAACCAGCAACAGTCACTTTCTCCAAAACACCTTCATACGCTTGGAACCTTCGGACTCACATGGCCTCCTTAACTTCGGAGCCTGATCCTCTAAATCTATTTCAGCCGCATTACAAAAAGAAAGGAAACTGATACTACCTTGAGATCCTGAGCGCTGCGGAATCGAACTGGGTAACTTACTAGTCCACCGAAGGAAACTAACTTACATGCCTGAAAAGGAGCACGTGTGATCTAATCGTGATCTCAGGTGATGGGCTATTTGTCCTCATCAAGATAAAGCCAATGGCTGACTCATTCTGCTCACTAAAAATTCAAAACAACTCTTCTTAAGACAGTGAAGTTCGTTCAAGTTCTATAAATTAAGAGATTAGAAAATAGAGGTCACAAAAAGACTATAAAAATACAAATCTATCTATCTATATATATATATAACATCAAAATAACTCAGAAAAGCAGTAATAACAATACAACGAAAAGATAAGCAACAAATCTCCACTCATGTTAACTATTCGAATGTTACAAATGAAAGTGGGAATGTAATCAAGAAAGACCACATTATTCTTGAGAACTAAAATTTTCAATCAATGGTAAACGTGCTCCCAAGTATAAGTGTTATAGATATGCTACAAGAGAATACGGTCTACAAAATAATTACGCTTTACGCCAAAAAATGAATATACATATAGTATATGTTAATCTCCGATGTGCAAGCCAGTCAAGATCATTCCTCTCGGCAGTTAGTACGTTAAAGTCAGTTAATACAATTGTTAATGGGCTTCCAATCCTTTTTCGCAATGAAAGCGCATCCATTTAAAGAATAACCGACAAGTCCGAAGCACGGGAAAAAGCGTTCCATTGCAACATCTCCCAATAAGGCGTTCCTGGCCGCTCTCTCCAAACACACATTTACCCGAATTAGTCGGGAGGCAGAATCTGGAAGTCTTCAAAATTAGGAATTTGATCAACCCGCAAGAGTAAAAGCAACCGGTGGTCCTATATCATCAAGTCCACTCTCCTGATCATTTTAGACCGCCGGTCGTTTGATACGAGCGGAGGTTCTCTCTCCCCCCCCCCCCCTTCTAATGAAGCTAATAAATGAGAGTTTCAAATTAAAGGCCATATCTCCAAAACGAATGAAGATATTAATGAATTTTTTTTCCCGTTTTATCTGTAAGGAGTCCTCTACGATTTTGTCTATTCATGCTTTGGATAGACTCAACGGTTTTTCGGAAAATTTAACAAACATTAAAAACTGACATATTTTAACCTTATATATATGCTCTGTATCTCACCAATGAGTTGAGATATGGAAAGAACATCCCTAATTAAATTTGCAGATCATTAAATTATCTTTACAACGGTACATATATCGTTAGGTTTACTTCCAGGAATAGCCCTACAGGAAGGTAAGTTTGAAGGCAAGTGCGCTTTCATTCGAATGCTGATGCTGCGAATGTTTCCACTGAATTTCAGCTCACGACAGTCAATGAAGGTTTTGTATCCGAAATAAAAGCTGATTCTTTTCCAATATTTAAGAACAGTTCTCATCATTCTTTTTTGGGCTCTCCTGCACTGTCATGATCATTTTTAGATCCCTGGTCAAGTGATACGACAGCACGATAAGGATCACAAAATTTTGAGATAAGAAAAGATGTCTTTTATAATGTTGAAATCCATTTACAGTTGATATTCAGGATAATTCCGAATTTCCATCTCTATTTGTGTGCGACATTTCCACCGGTCGTTGAAAATAATTCCTTATTTCTTTAACTAAAATATTTATCTTATCATAATGAAAAAGCAGAAAATATAAATAATGTAAGAAAATATGTAAAATGTCGTAAGTGAGATGGGCAAACACCACTCACCACCCACTGATATACAGGGTGATTGATAACATCATTGTACATCTCAAGGGTATTTCTAGAATCACGAATGTGCCTGTATTCTCTCAATGGTCACTTGATTAAATACTTACTAATTACTGGAAACAAGCAAAAGTGTAATAATGTTCTATAGTATCACATCAAATCTGCGCAAAATATTTGCAAAATTACATAATTCTTTAGTCTTTTTAGTCCGCATTAGATGAATCTTTTTTTGGTACATAAGTGTTTGTAAGTATATTATAACACTTGTTCCCATTACAGCTACAGGTTTTTATGCTGTACAGCTACTGAAGCTCAACACACTTGCATTTATTTGTGTAGAACATATGTTTACATTTACAGGATTTTAACTCTAGCTAACTTCTAGGCATCGATTCCTGAGTGGTCAATTTTCCTAAGCGGGCACCAATTTTCATTCGTAGTTTGCCAACCAAAATGTTCGGGTTGAAGGTGGTCAATATTTGAGACGCTGGTGTGCTGCCAAATGTATTGTTTAAACAGGACCGGATTAACCACTAGAGGCCCGGGGCTAGAATAAATATGGCCCCTGCTGACTTAATCTAATACATTTCTGTGAAAGTACAGTGGGAAAGTTAAGGGAATATGTTTCATAATTTTAGTCATATTTTATTTTATGATGATCATTAAATCTTCATTTTCTTTTAGATACCCATTTTTCATTTTGGTCAGGGTAGAAGTCTTGTCCACTTAGAGTCCCGGGGCTATAGCCCCTAAGCCTCTCCCTTAATCCGGCCCTGCAATTGAAGGTGTGCTTGTTAGATGTTAAGTACTAAAGCACCCTTCATTGGTGGAGGATGTTTTTCTTTTTGTTTCTTTTTTTTTGTGACCGACCAAATCAGCACAGACAACACTGATCGGAGATTTTTTTAAATTGGTGTAAAGATTCACCACAAGTTCTTCTCTATGTTCTATCGCCTCATCATCCACATTACCAGATCCTAATTTACTTAACAAGTATGATTTTTAAAATATACATTCCAATGCTTTCATATTTTTTTTTTTTTTCAATTTATGTGAACTAATTGGTGGTGATTTGGCAAATATTTTTGTAAAATGTGTGTAAATACGGCGTGCTCACAGGTTGATAGTTTATTCGGCCCCTATAATTTATTACGGTACAGCTTAGCGCTGCCCGGCACACACCATCCTTAGTCGGCTACCGTAGAGAACTCTCTACTCTTCGCTCCCAAATAATATAGCTTTGCACTATATTATTTGTGGGTTCAGAAAGTTCGTCCCCGCGACAATCGTTTAAGGAAGGCGCGATACACCTTACCGTAATGGTCCAGATTCGGACGGAATCACCTGAGAGGAGACCTAAGGCGTGTTATAGAAAATAGATGAGAGCATCACCCACTTTCATAGATTGCTCGCAAGTAATTTAACAACCACGTTCTCACCTCGTCATGCAATCTAGAAAAAGAGAAAACAAACAAAACTAAATATTTAAGTGCCGTTTATTATCAATAGATAAACGTACCTGTAACATATTAAGTATTTTAGATTTCGTTGCCCCAATTACGTAGTAAGTTCGTAGATATGCTTTAAAATTACTCACAAGAACAGTTTTAGTTCACCATGGCGCGCCTACATTTGTGATCACATTTTAAGTAGATACACTAGGAATCCGAGATAATCTTCTTGTAGAAATTGTCCTTTCTTCCAATTTAAAGAATTTACTAAACTGTCTTTCCTGGCAGACGTGATGACAGCATTATGTTGCAGCTACTGTTGGAGAAAATGACTTATTCAAACATTTTTCACAATAGTCGGTAATCAGAAGTCCATTACCTTCAGGTGCACCTTGCCAAGTCCTTCTTGTTACTTATAATCTTCATCACACCCCTTCTTGTTATGAAGTACTACTTGGGGCTGATTTACTTTAATGAAAACTTACGTAAAACCACTAAAATATTCATATCAGCAACGCTATTTTTACTGATAGTTTATACACTTTTGCGAATATTGATGTCTCTTTTGAAAGTATATTAATATCTATATATTTTCAAAGTACATTGGGGTCAAGACTTGACTTTGTTTTAGAATTTTGTCAAGTCATCGTTTGCACACACACACTTACATCAAAAACCGACTATTGCGTCTCAAAACACTCCTTTCTTTCCTTTTCTTCTACTCTGTCTTTTAGCACCACCAGGCGGCAGCACGATCAATGAGAAGCATACACCACACAAAGCGTACGAATTTAGATGAACGTCACATAATGCACTAACGCAGAATTTGCGTTTAAGCGAAAAATATATTAAGCAAAAATTTAGTACAGTTACATTGGCGGTCGAAAGGAATGTACGTGCACTATTGAATAATGGTAAACGTTCATGAACCCTGACTGTAGTTTCACTTCAATAATCATCACTGTTCCAATGTCAATATGAACATTAGTTCACTGGGAATTTTATAAGAACTTTCGTCGAGTTACACTTCATCAGATGAAAAAGTTTCATTTAACGTAGAAAAATGACGAACGCCTGGGGCATTTATACGCATACATAAAAGTTTATGGGGCTTTTATATGTAGTCTTTTTTTTTTTTTTTTTTTTTTACATTCGCCACTATCACTAAATTAAACATTTATACGTGCATGACTCACAATTGATATACAAATAATTCTCATGATATACCTTTGATATTTGAATTACAATATCGCTATATGCGCTCTTATTATTAAAAATAACAAACATTATACGAAATTATGGCATAATTTAAACATAAAATATTCACATTACTTTACGATATTATGCAAAAAACTATACAACATGAACAAATAATCATTATGAATTACTCAACTTTTTAAACAAATATTATTTGGATCATATATTTCAATATTCCACAAGAGGAAATAAACAAACTTATTCTACACACATTATACTTAAATTGCATAAATGACGAAGCATACTTGCACTTCTTACGCTATTCTGACAAAAAAAGTTACGGAAAACAAAATCGTTATTCACAAATACAAGGATTACACATCATTAAAACATAATAACTACATGAAATAAATTTATTACCACTCTTTTGTACTGTTACAGTAAGAGTGAGGCCGGATAGAAGTAAGTCTGCCACACTTTTAAGCTAATAAGCGCCTATCCACTTAAATTTTTAAGTCTCCCTTCGCCATTATACATTCATAGTTTCATTCCACCCCTTTGGAATGGCAACAAGACCTTCTAGTGAGGTAGGAGTATAAAACAACATAGAAAAATGAACCCAAAGGTTAAAAATAAATGAGGGGGGGAGTTGCCATTCATAATTCAATACTCGTGTTACAGTATCCCACGGACACACAAAAACTTACTCTCACTCTAATAAAATTAGAGCTTATCATCGTTTATATTAGTAATAGTACATGAATGCTAAACAACTCACTTTATACAATTGGTGGTTTAAGATCTTATTGTTAGTTTCGAAACTTGTCGCAAAGTATCAACAAGACAATACAATAATTCATGTAAACGAGAGTTTTTAACTCATATTTCTTTTACATATGAATACTAATGAACAACATTTTCATACATATTAGTATTTAGATAATAATCATATCCGTGACTTTTTTTTTTTTTACACGTCACGTCTGTTTAGCTTAGGATTCAGCAAATGATTTAGAGCTAATATAAGAGTACGATACCGACAATCTAGCTTATCATTTAAATATTGCAAATATGTGTCACATTTTAATAGCTCTTTCAACAACAACTGAACATTAAACTTATTACTTTCGCTCTCGTTGAAAACAGATAAAAATAACTTTCGTTATATTTAAAAAAATTCACATTTACTTAAGTTTCAGGTTCACAAGAATCAATTTTTTCACTACTTTCTTTTACAGACTCAAATTCTTTTCATGAATATGTTTCTTAGCTAATTCTAACCAGATGTTCCTAATTTTCTGAGTGGGTCTCCGCACTCTCATACGATCAATAGAATGTACACCACAAGATTCTCCAGTTAAAGGAACTACAAGTTCAAATACTTTGTCTGAGATTTTACTTTTACAAAACAGTGGACCTTTGTAAAGCATGAAAAACTTACGAATCTTTTGTCTACTGCTGAACTCAAATGTGATTGCAACAAGAATACCAAATCATTTTCTTTTATTTTATATTTTCTTTCTTGGGATGCATTATATTTTTCGTTTCTCTTTCTAACTTTTTCACTTCTGCGATAGTCAGCCATTATCAGTTTATTTTCCCAATTTACAGGTTCACTTTCATCATAGCTTTCGTTAGTTACAATGCCAAAATGCTTCAACACAGAATGGTTTGCTTTTACATTTAAATGAAGGCTAGCAGAGCTGACACCTAAACCACTACATACAGAATAATTCAACAAAATGATAATTTGATGTGTGTATCTCTAAACAGCGATTTCAAAAATAATTTTAAAATGTCGACAATTCCAAAATCATTGCAAATATCACACATTGCAAATAATCAATTCGGCGGAAGATAATAATCTATTTAACGTACGCCTACTTTTGGTTTCTCTAACTCATGAGTAATTTTGTACGGTTTCATTTGCCAAAACATCATGTACGTGAAATCGCAAATAATCAAATGGTTTCTAATCATGACTTTACTTTTAAAACACACAATTTATACATGCACTTTGTTTTTCAACCCTGCAGATGGCAACATTGCATAAAATATTGCTCTTTCTTTTGCATGTTAATGCACTGAACTGCTTAACTTTCACTTTTTTAGCATTAAATTTCGCATCTTTTAATTTTTCATTCATTATGGCAACACTGCGTTGATACTTGGATCGCATACCAAGTTGTGAATTAAAACTGATTTACGTTAGAAGATTGATTCACTAACTTTTGAACTATACCACAATCTTCACAATTTCTTCCTTTCTTTCGAAAACTTTTAACGCGCTTTATTAGCATTTTTCGAAATTTTAATCAATCACTAATTTGACTTTTCATTTTAGATCGGTTTTTTGATGCACCTGCATGTTTGGTTTTTTTCATTGTACTGACGCAATTAACATACGGTTTTTTATTAACAAACATCTTTGACCTACATTTTGTTTTGCATTTATATTTACTTTTGGTTCTTACCAGTGCGTGTGATTTGCTCAACAGCCTAACGGACGTTTTCTGAAAAACTTTACAATTCTTAACATTTACAAATGATCCGCGGTCTGCACCTAATGCAACAGCTGATTCAATACTTAATGATCTACTATGATCGCTACATTTCAAATTACTGTCATTCGTGCAAGAACTTTCGGAAGACAATTCAGAGACATAAGCAGAATCATTTTTGCGTGTACCATGCTCTATCATTACACTACGATGGTATTCAAATCTACTTTAAAGATTGGAACGCAGGACCTTGTTTGAGAATTTATGAAAGTTATGCAATAAGCGGAATAATTTCTTCACTTTCTTACGGACTTTATGCAATTTTGTTTATTTTTCTTACCGAAAGTTAGTAAATGAACGCGCTTTTTGACAAGTTTGCTACACATACGCTTTACGCTACTGAAAATTTCACGACAAACTAGACTTCTTTCCATGAGACAAAGTTGTTACTACAATTGGAAAGCTTACTGAACTCAAAACTGTTACCTTTGATTTTTAAATGTACAGACATCGTGCATACGAGTACAAAGAAAGTTATTCGTTTAACTTGCTTAACTTGTACTTGACTGACAACTAACTCACAACAGTGCAGATTATTTCGACATGACCTAGTTTAACAATCGTTACATTAACAAAATAAAAGCAACTGGTGCGAACGGGGATACATTCTAATTCATTAAGCGGTACACTACCTAAGACACCTTCAAATGTTTGCGATAACAAGTTACCAACGCGCATTGAGGTCTCTTTGCCTCGAATTTCATTACAATAAATGACGACATTAGTGCTGTTTTTCGCTAAACGGTATGCACACAGCTCGTGAATGTTATTCAACCCTTCACACAATACACAATTTTTTCCTACCTGTCGCTTTTCAACTGTTTTCACACTAGGAGTGTCTGCTACAGCAATATGACAACAAGAACTTTCGTCAATAACTGGACTCGGAGTGTTCGCATATTCTTTACCTGTACTAGTAACTACAACGCTATTTACTTCATTACTTTCTTTCTCTTGTGACTCAAACTTATTATCTAACTGTATCGAAAATCGTGTAACGCTATCTGAACCTGCACGATTGATTTTGTCTACACTTCGTTCTAAGCTCTTTTTCAATTTAACAGAGGATTCCTGTAAGGTTGATACCCCAATTGTAATACCGTCAAAACATTTTTCTAACTATTGTTTCGTTTCATTATGACATTTCTCTACTTGTTGCTGGATTTCACTGTGTCTCATTATTAACATCATTGAGTTGCTGTTTGATATCATTAACACTACCATTAAGTGATTGCATTTGTTGCTTAGTGTCATTGACAACATCGTTAATTTTATTAATACCTTCAAGCAAAGTTTGCAAACTTAAATTTTCACTTTCTGCCATGACTACACGTTACAAATACACAAACACAATAAACACCAATAATACTTTCAAGTTAGCGCATATAGTATATCATGAGAAATGAAACCTGTCAAATATTACAACACCTAGGTCCTCTCCCAGATGCTACATCCGTTACAGACCAGTTAATAATAAGGTGAATTATTATTAATTGATCTGTCCCTGAGAGGGAACGCCATTCTATTACGGTACAGCTTAGCGCTGCCCGGCACACACCATCCTTAGTCGGCTACCGTAGAGAACTCTCTACTCTTCGCCCCCAAATAATATAGCTTTGCACTATATTATTTGTGGGTTCAGAAAGTTTGTCCCCGCGACAGTCGTTTAAGGAAGGCGCGATACACCTTACCGTAATGGTCCAGATTCGGACGGAATCACCTGAGAGGAGACCTAAGGCGTGTTATAGAAAATAGATGAGAGCATCACCCACTTTCATAGATTGCTCACAAGTAATTTAACAACCACGTTCTCACCTCATCATGCAATCTAGAAAAAGAGAAAACAAACAAAACTAAATATTTAAGTGCCGTTTATTATCAATAGATAAACGTACCTGTAACATATTAAGTATTTTAGATTTCGTTGCCCCAATTACGTAGTAAGTTCGTAGATATCCTTAAAATTACTCACAAGAACAGTTTTAGTTCACCATGGCGCGCCTACATTTGTGATCACATTTTAAGTAGATACACTAGGAATCCGAGATAATCTTCTTGTAGAAATTGTCCTTTCTTCCAATTTAAAGAATTTACTAAACTGTCTTTCCTGGCAGACGTGATGACAGCATTATGTTGCAGCTACTGTTGGAGAAAATGACTTATTCAAACATTTTTCACAATAGTCGGTAATCAGAAGTCCATTACCTTCAGGTGCACCTTGCCAAGTCCTTCTTGTTACTTATAATCTTCATCACACCCCTTCTTGTTATGAAGTACTACTTGGGGCTGATTTACTTTAATGAAAACTTACGTAAAAACCACTAAAATATTCATATCAGCAACACTATTTTAACTGATAGTTTATACACTTTTGCGAATATTGATGTCTCTTTTGAAAGTATATTAATATCTATATATTTTCAAAGTACATTGGGGTCAAGACTTGACTTTGTTTTAGAATTTTGTCAAGTCATCGTTTGCACACACACACTTACATCAAAAACCAACTATTGCGTCTCAAAACTCTCCTTTCTTTCCTTTTCCTTTTCTTCTACTCTGTCTTTTAGCACCACCAGGCGGCAGCACGATCAATGAGAAGCATACACCACACAAAGCGTCGAATTTAGATGAACGTCACATAATGCACTAACGCAGAATTTGCGTTTAAGCGAAAAATGTATTAAGCAAAAATTTGGTACAGTTACAAATTCATGTTCTATTAAAGGAGATAGGATACAAAAGTTAGGCGAACAGCAAGTACTTGCTGATTCGGAGAAGTATTGAAGATCGAGATTGTCCACATCCTCAGCAGTGGATATCTTTCACTGATTTGTCTAAAAACAAATCTGACCTCGCAACGTTTATTTCTTTAAAGTTGACCAGGTTCTGTAGGCAAACATTGAAAGACGAACGGTTTGTTATCATATCAGTTGGAATTACACACTTACTTCATGTGGAGTTATCACAGAGAGAAGACCTACCATTTCTGAAATCTAATCATGAATAGACTGATACGAGAATAATACTTCACATATACCACGCTTCCAGCTGTGATTGTAAGCAGCTGCTCATTGACTACGAAAACCGATGTTATTCGTCTCCTTATACATTTGTAAAACACTTAAGCCAGAAGAAATATGGATGTTTACTAGAACGGCAATAAAATTACAATCTATTCCCATCCACAGAATTGTGAATGAGCTCAACGATGAAATATGCCATTCCTTGCCAGCATTCCATGTACTTAATGGAAGCGACACCACCAATCAATTCGCAGGAATTAGCAAAAAGATTGCACGGAATGCATATTTTTAAAAAAAATCATACTTTCTAAGTAACTTAGGATCTGCTAATGTGAATGATAAGAAGATAGCACGTGCAGAAGAATTTGTGGTAAATCTCTACACCGATTCACAAAAAATCTCGTCCAATGCTATCTGTGCTGATATAGTCGGTCACAGAAACCAGACCAACTTCCACCAACGAAGGATGCTCTAATGCCTAACATCAAACGAGCACACCTTCAAACACAGGGCGGATTAAAGGAGGGGCTTAGGGGGCTCCAGGGCCCTGGAACTCCAGCTGGAGAGGGACATCTACTCTAAATCACAACTGGATATCTAAAAAGAATCATAAATATCCAGTCATCATCATAAAATAAAATATGACCAAAAATATGAAACATGTTTTCCCACTGTACTTAAACAGAAATGTATTAGATTAAGTCAGCAGGGGCCACATATTCATTCTAGCCCCGGGCCCCAAGAAGGGTTAATCCAGTCCTGTTTAAACAATACATTTGGCGGCACGCCAGCGACACGAATATTGACTACCTTCAACCCGAACATTTTGGTTGGCAAACTACGAATGGAAAGTTAGTTCCCGCTTAGGAAACTTGACCACTCAGGAATCTATGCCTAGAAGTTAGCTAGAGTTAAAATCCTGTACATGTAAACATATGTTCTACGCAAATAAATGCAAGTGTGTTGAGCTTCAGTAGCTGTACAGCATAAAAACCTGTAGCTGTAATGGGAACAAGTGTTATAATATACTTACAAACACTTATGTACCAGAAAAAAGATTCATCTAATGCGGATTCAAAAGACTAAAGAAATATGTAATTTTGCAAATATTTTCCGCAGATTTGATAAGATAATATAGAATATTATTGTACTTTTGCCTGTTTCGAGAAATTAGTATTTAATCAAGTTCGATACAATGTCCTCATAATTAAATACAAATATAGTTTTTGAGGTTTCTGCAAAAACTTTTCTAAAGTGACCATTGAGAGAATACAGATCCATTTGTGATTTTAGAAATATCCTTGAGGTGTACAACGATGTTATCAATCACCCTGTATATCACCTGTGAGTGGTGTTTGCCCATCTCACTTAAGACATTTTTATATATTTTCTGCTTTTAATGCCAACGACCGGTAGAAATTTGGCACAGAAATAAAGTTGGAAAATCGGAATTAACCTGAATATCACCTGTAAATGGATTTCAACACTATAAAATACATCTTATCTCAAAATTTGTGATCCTTAACGCGCGGTCGTATCAATTGACCAGAGATCTAAAAATGATCATGACATTGCAGGAGAGCTCAAGGGAGAATGATGAGAACTGTTCTTAAATATTGGAAAAGAATCAGCTTTTATCTCGAAAAACAAACCTTCATTGACTGACATGAGCTGAAATTCAGTGGTGACATTCGGAGCATCAGCATTCGAATCAAAGCCAACTTGTCTTCAAACTTACCTTGCTGTAGGGCTATTCCTGGAAGTAAACCTAACAATATAGGTACCGTTGTAAGATAATTTAATGCTCAACAAATTTAAGTAGGGATGTTCTTTCCATATCTCAACTCATTGGCGAGATACAGAGCAAGAAAAAAATATTATGGTCAAATTAGTCAGTTTTTAATGTTTATGTTAAATTTTCCGAAAATCCGTTGGGTCTATCCAAAGGACGAATAGACAAGATCGTAAAGCACACCTTACAGATAAAACGGAAAAAAGAAATTCATTAATATCTTCATTAGTTTTAGAGATATGGCCTTTTATTAGACACGCTCATTTTCTAGCTTCAGTAGAGGGGGGGAGAGAACCTCCACTCGCATCAAGTGACCGGTGGTCTGGAAATGATCAGGAGAGTGGACTTGATGATTTAGGGCCACCGGTTGCTTTTACTCTCTCGAGTTGAACGAAACCTAATAATCACGTGTTCTGCCTCCCGACTAAATATAATGAGTTGTCCTGCCTTTCATCAGACCGATGAAACAGCCTTGTGGTTGTAGGCGATGTCATTTCACCAGAATTTCTTGTAGTATGTTGTGTTTACTGAAGGCATTCTGCAGGTTTCTGGTAAAGCTGTGTGAGTCGGTGTTGGTAAGCACACGAGGTAGCGAACTCTGAAGTGAATAGCCGAGGGTAAGCTTAATTGCTGTTTAGTAGTAAATACTGAACACAGGTGATGCAGACTAAAGTTATTATTCGACGTACTAAAAGTTATTAATTATCTACACAATAAAAACATATAGTAATAGTGTAAACTTAAAAAAAAAACTACTAATATAACTTTTTTAGTAGCAATGATCGATCTGTATCTTTTCTGTTCCGAGACATGTACTATTTGTAATTTATATATATTTTAAAATGTATATATTTTGCAGGTAACTCGCCACGTGTAACGATGTAATTCACAGATGTGGCGTGCTCCAAACAACTGCTGTTAGACAAGTTATTTCAACACATATATGAGTGATAAAAGAACAAACGGGAAACTAACTTTTAAGAAAAATTAATGGTGAAAGAGTGCCGTCTAGGGAAAATTCTGTTACTTTTTCTTCATCAGACTTTTACTATTCTTTATTTCTCCTGAAAGAAGAAATATGATTTCTTTACGAGCCAAAAGTCTTAACAACTATATATAAGAAATGGATCCTGATTGTGTATATGTACAGGTCCAAGCAGAATTTAATGAAAAATACTTCCTTTCCGAAGAGCTATCTGCTAGCGAATACTATCGAAAGTCAAAGCAAAGACCCACAAATATTCTTGAGTCCGTTATGCAGAAGGACTGTCATAATGATACTACTTCTCCTCCATTATCACCATCTTCGGACGAAAAAGTCAATGATCCCGTATCGACTACTGACTTTGAACAAGAAGAAATTGAATACAAAGACGACGAATTGTATGGTGATGCTACAGACTTCTTAAGTATATCAATGAAGGACACTGCTGAAGAGTATACCTTTCCCACTGATGCTGAAATAAGAAATGAAAGGTTTGTAATCTAATTATTTTTCAACGTTAACAATTATATATTGTTCCTGCTCCACGATAAATTATAGAAAATATTTTTAAAACTATTACTTTTTTGCAAACCCTTTATACCTAGGTATTTACCTGTTTCCTTACCTGTTTCAATGACATTAGTTTTAACAAAAACACGTTTCTCATTGCTGCTTTTCCTTGTATTCCAATGTTGAAAGTCAAGTTGGCTGGTTCTCCAACAAATATCCATTGCAACGAAATGTTAACCACAGAATGTCTTTCAGCTATAAGCAAGGGAAATTCACGACGTAATTATCTTAAATGGTGGTCCTAGGGAGTGGAAATGGTACTACTAAACTTATTCCATTTAATAACATTCGAGAAAATTTGTTTCCAATTAATTGAATGTGTTCTTACACTGAAATGGTAGAAAATGATGCTGCCTTACGGGAGAGATTTTAGTTGGTATTACATTCATGAAATGTAAATTTCACGAAAAGGATTGCATGTAAAAGTGCTATATCATTTTCTGTGAATTGCTATAATTAACTATAGCTGAGCGGAAATATTAAAATCATTTAAAACAATAGCTGAATTCGAAAAATGTTTGCAGGAAATGTGGTTTCTGATATAAGTTAAAACTAAAAATTAATATTTGATGTGTGGTTTGTCAGATCAAGACCGAAAATTTAGCAAGTACATCAAACTTAGTTTTTATTATTTTTCTGCCTGTGGTTTTTGTAGCAGTATCACAGATTTATATTTTCAAGATGTTTTTCATTTTTTAAATTTTATTAGTCTATTATATCTTCAGTATATTTGCAGCTATCTGTAGTGTCTTTTCAGACTCAAATATTTTAATATAAAAATTAAATTTCATAGTAGAAACATAGTGTTTACAAGATCACAACTTTTAAATATTTTTAAAATGTAAAGCATTGGGATCAGTAAGAAAAGATTTCTTCATAAATATGATTTTAGATATTTCTGTTTAAAATTGTGCGCCATATAAAATGACAAAAAATGTAATGGATATTCTGATCTTTAAGGATATTCGTAGCAAACCCATTTTGATTCAGAATTGATAATCGGATTCAAAATATTTTCCTGGTTATCACTTAAACCCAGAGAACTGCAGACCACCAGACAGCGATTCTTGTTCGTTATCAGTTCATCAGCGATCCTTGAGTCCAACTTTTTTTTTTACCTTAGCGAGTCTACAGATTTCCCATTCAAGTGCTATGGTATGTCTAACTTCTCTACAATGTTACCAACATTTTTTCGAGAATCCGCTTCCTATAATGTGCTTGAGGATTTCATCTCAGCATGATATTAGTTGGTGTCCAGGAAAATCAGTTTGCAATACTGTAATCGGAACGAAATTAAACAAACCAAAAGCGAATTTTATGTTTGCCGTTATTAGCCCAAATGCACTTGTACTGCGAGTTGTATAAAATGTAAAGAAAATCACTCACAAATTTATGGTTGTCGTGGTGGTTTTTCGAATGACTGTTCAACAACTCAGTCTCCCGGCAACTCAGTACCCTATCCTGTTTTCTGGATACATACGGAGCTTATGGCGTCAATGCGTGACCTTACTCTTTTCTTGTACTTTTTTCCTGTAGTAAGATTCCAGCCAGACGTAAAAGCGTACATTTTATTCCTATCAACCTAATATATATCATATCAAAACACTTCGCAATATTAATAGTTCAATTCCATTATAGTCATTTAGGAAAGCTGAAAACTGATTGCTTCTTCATTTTATAGGAAAATAAGTAATGCAAATTGAACTTTGGTGCGAAAATAACCTTAAATATTCTGGTTTGAAAACATAACATGTTTATGATACTATGGTAAGTCAGAAATTTAGCTTTACCATGGAGGCTCTAGACAATGGTTATTATGAAAGACAAATATTGTAGTACTTCGAGAATTAGAATGCTTACTATGTTTTTCAACGTTAGAACTAATGACATCGATGTATTTGATACCTCCTCCTGAAAAAATTGTCCTGCACATGGAGACGAATACACGCCTTTCCTCACTAGTTCTAGAGTGTGTTTTACAGTGCCAGAAAAAATGGAAATAACTGGGCGTACGGTCGATATTATGGAAGCTAGGCAAGGCGCTCAAACCGAGGGTGAAAAGATCCCGTCGTAAAGTGTGATTTTGTATTTTTGTTTACAAAACGCCGGAAGTGACCGCTTTCCGTAAACAGCACACTTCAGTCGTGGCAGTATCTGATAATATCACTGAACATTCGCTGTTAGAACGTCCATACTTTCCTGGCAAAGAATGAGTGGCTCGTCCGACGATTTTGCTAGCTCTGTAATAGCAAGATCTTTGTTAAACGTCCTCGAGTAATGTACGAATGGCTCGAGCATGTAACCAATGTCTCCCTTACAGCATTGCCTTGCGATTTCTCGACAAAATGCAGGGAAAACTAATTTTCCTTCCGAACTAGTTTCTTTAGAAAATGGATAAATGGTTAACTGTTAAAATGCTTGTGTTCAAAAACAGGCATGCTCCAGATAAAAAATATAAAATACTAAAATACTTCATGGAATTAAACTTGAGAAATAATGCATATGCATAAATGAAAAATTGATTCGTAATTTGTGCAAGTTTATCTTTAAATCCGTTGGTTTAATTTGACATTCTAAGAAATCAAAAAATATACCCGTTGATCCTTTCAACACATTCTTTTTAACAACTAAGCTGTTTCTGACCTCTTTGTTACGAAATTTGTAACTTAATATTTTCTTTCTTCCAGCACTACTAAAGTTGATGATTTCCAACAAAGTAAGGAAACAAGCACGAGTGATGTGCTTCAAGCAGAAAGTGATTCAGTTTGTTCACAATCGTTAGAGGCCTCTACTAAAACTGCAGAATCTACTATCAAGAAAATACCTAAAAACGAAAAGAGATATAATTGTACACAGTGTGATAAATCCTTCAGGCAGTCTCACTCACTCAAAGAGCATTCTTTCACCCATTCAGGAATCAAGCCTCATAGATGTGAAGTGTGTCAGAGAGGATTCATTCGAATCAAGAGTTTGAAACTGCATTTGAATACTCATATGGAGGTTAAACCTTTTAAGTGTACTATCTGTGATAAAGGATATATACAGGAGCGTCTTTTAAAAAGACACATGTATGTTCATGATGAAGTCAAACCATTCGCGTGTGAACATTGTCCAAAGTCCTTCATTCAGTCGTGGGAACTGAAAATTCATTTAACAAAGCACACGGGAGAACGACAACATGAATGCCAAGTTTGTGGGATGAAATTTTTGCGTGCAAGTACATTGAGAGAACATTCACTTAAACATAGCAGTGAAAAGTCGTATGTATGTACTATCTGCCAAAGTTGTTTTACTTATCCTAAAACTTTAAGGGCGCATATGCTTGTCAAACATCCGAATGAGACACAAGTTTAGATTATGAAAGTTGCATCGTGAATCAATTAAGTGCTAATTTACGAACGAGAGATCAAGGTGAATTTCTAAACGGAAGTGCAAGGGAATCGGATTGCTGTATGAACTGTGGATTCACGTCTTATTACATTGATAGTGAAAAGACACGTTAAATTGCACTCAAAGATGCGTACACATTAGGAGAATGTATCTACTATTTCTTTTTTGGATGGAATGTGTGTTCTAATATTCATTTAGTAGCAAAATACATTATCTGAAATCATGAACTTATTCGGGCGTAAGAAAGTTTCTCAAGAACTTGAAACTCAAAACAGATTACTTTACCCTTTTACATGTCGATGCAGAGGTTCCGTCGAATTTACCCATTAGAAAATACCATTTTAATAATGATCTAGAAATCATAATTGAAAAATGAAGCAAATGAAATTATAACTATCAGTAGCAAACACTCGCACCCATTTGCTTCTTCAGAAATACGCTATACTTGATTCTATTCCTTGTGGCGAAACAGTAATAAATGCTATCAAGGATAAAAGGTAAGACCAGGTCTGATTTAACTTCGATGCTGAAATGCGACGTTTCTTCGACAATACGACTTAACAAAATGACTAAGTTCCATATTTATTTTAGGAATACAAATTAAACCGACGTTGTAACTTTTCATGATGTGTGAAGTTCTAATTATCGTAAGATGTTTTGTTATTAAATTCCTGTCGTACATATCTGCGCAATTTTTCTTTGATTTATGATCGATTCATTTTTCCCTTCAATCTGAATATAATGAAATAGAGCATGCCTGATGGTCGACGTTTTCAGTTTTGTGCTACTTTAAATTCATCTCGTTTCAAAAACTATGCCAAAATTCTAAGTTCACCACAGCAACGATAGCTGATGAACTCAATATTTAAACAACCAAATCAACTTCACAATTATAATATTTTTAAAATATTTACAGAAATTCTACCTTTTATTTCCAAATCACAAAAAAAAAAAACAATAGTGTGATAGTATTAACACATTTATTATTTACAAGAAAAACTCAAACAGAACTACTTACAGCGGGAATTTTAAACTCTAAAGGTACAGAAAACAAACAAAACGAATGCCACGCACTTATACCGCGGAATAATTTCGCTTCATCAGAATATCTATTTCTTTTTCTTGGATTTGAAGTTCTAATAATCTAAGTTGCTTTTCATGCTGCTCTGTCTTCTGTGCGATTTCCAGGTCTAACAATTTCATTCTCTTTTCGTACTCTTCTCGTTCTTGTTTTGATTTTTCCTCCAGCCTAGCCATTTTTAATTCTGCATATTCTTCCAGTTTCTTTGCTGTTCGCACAAAACAACTTACAAGCGCCTTCCTTTTCCTCGGACTTTTATTCTTCCTCAAATAATCACCTTAAAAATAAAACAAATGTTCTCAGTTGACATTTGATTACAGCCCAGAATTTTAACAGTTATATAGTGCACAGTACATAATAAATGTATAAAAGGACAACCAAATGTGTGATATGCCATCCATGAAGTTCCCAAATTCGTTATGCTTTCAATGAAAAGAATGCGTGCATTACTAAATATATTGGGGAATGATAGTTGAAAAGTAAATTAGGTTAAATATGCAATTTTCAAAAAGCAATGTGGCATTTTGGGTTTAAATAAAGCTAAACAAAAGCAAAATGTATTAGTGTAGAATTAAATTTAGGCGGCTGTTTTCCTCGACACGCACCCTGAGTATTCGCATCGGACTTTACAAAAAGCACTAGTGCACAGTTGAAGCAGTCGAAGGATATTTCTAAGCAGTTAATTCAACAATTTACTTTGATCCTAACCTCAAATAAAACTGATAATTATTCAATTTTCCAAAATAGGTGCGGAATATTCCTAAAAAATTGAAAAGTTTACGAAAATTGTTATGAGTTTTCGAGTTGCTGAAGATTAATACATTTGTTCACTGATTTCAACCGCAAGCAAATATGAGCTTCCAATTTGTATTCTCCAAACTTTATAAAATTTGAGAAATTTTATCGGACTATGAAACATGTTTTCTTAATCAAGAGATGAGTCTCTTCGGAGATCAGAAATTCTCTAGACATGTGTAAGCTTTGAATTCAAAATATATATTAAAACCAATGCAGTATACGTGAATATTTTCCCAACTATCAATGGTATATTTTCCGTCTGATGAAAAGTTTGATATCCACTAGAAAACGCATACTAAGTTGTGCAGAATCTAATATCTACTTTTCATTAAATATATCCTAAAATAGATGCATGTTTGCTTCACCAATGCAATAGTACCTAAATGGGGAAACCACAATTTTTAGTTCAATAAGTGTGTGTTGGAAAACTACGATGCGCTATGCCCCACGAACGATTGTGGTCGAGTTAATCCTGGCTTATACATAATCAATGCACGAAGTAGCTATTATATTTATCTAAGAATGTTCCACACTAACAGAAGTAGTACACAAATTGTCTCACGATGGTCTAACAGTAAAAGTGCTTGACCACCAAAAGTGAACATGTCGCTTTAGCGTTATTAAACGTGTAAAATAATCAATGCCTTATGGTCTATCCATTGGGTTGTTGCACTATGAGATTTTGTTACTTAAAAAAATTTTATTGTTGAGACTATATTTATAATTTTTTTTCTTTTACTCGATTGTAAATTATAACTAACATACGACGAGTTCTCCCTATAGCAAAGAAACCCGATAAATCTAGATCTACGTAACTCCTGGTAACCGATTGGTTGCAGAGCTAAATGTAAGAAAATCATGCACTTCTTAGAAATTAGCTCATTCATTTTCAGTTGGCAAACAGTAATACACGCACCCTTCTGAAAGAAACCTTATCCTCACAGACAAGTCATATGGATTATCAATTCATTTTCCTTTTGCTCGATAAGTTGAAAACGCCACACTAGTGAATCCTCATTGATGAAAGGACAGAACCATCTGGCCTGTGTAACAAACTACTGCACAGCAAAATGTTCATTCAAATGATGTGAAATTTTCAACACTATCTTTCTGATATACTAACGGAGAGTACTTTCAGTGTATTTTAATATAATGTAAATGTAATTTTTTTTTCTATCAAGTTGTTTCCTGACTGTTCTGTAGATTTATCTATAACAAGAAAGAAGTGTGTGTTACTGAAAGATTGCTACAACATTATTTTCGAAACGGTACAATACTTCATGATATTTCGTTTACTTCCTTAAGTTCAAACGTCTTCCTTTTATACAGATAGAAATACAAAGCAAACATTAATTATAAATTTACTACGTTGAAATTCCCTTACCATCCGGTCGATCACCTTCCAAATTGTTTCCTTCACTATCATTGTCAATTCCCGGTTCTATGTTACAAATAACTTTTTTGCTGATTGAAGTATTTAGCAACTCTGGCTCATTAGCATTAGACACCATCTAAAACAATATGAAAACATGTTAAATACATTATCCAAATTCGTCTTCACAGACTAACATTTCACCCAATTTTAATGCAATTTCAGAAGAAACTATTAGGATCTTAAAGTTCTATTTAATAAGGTTGTTCTATCCAAATCCACTTACTCTACATACTAACTCTATGGCTCATGGATACCAGAGGATTGATGGCGCAATTCACAAAATTTTGTATTGACTTCTGTTCTTGACCAACTGGTTCCAGTTTTTTCTTTGTATTTCAATTTCAGCTAGATGCATCTTAATACTGTTCTTCTGTCTCCGCCTAGGTTTTCCTAACGATCTTTACCAATTAGATTGCCAATTGAAATTTTAAAATCGTTCTTACTTTCTTCAATTCTATCTACCTGACCTGTTGCCCTAAGTTTCCTTGACTTGATCTTAACAGTGTTTGGTAAATTGTACAAATTATGCAGTTCCTTCTTATGACGTTTCCTGATTCCCGTCTCTCTTGGATCCGAATATTTGCCTCAGAATTTTAATTAAACACTTTATTTTTGCGTTTTCCCTTAAAGTAAGCTACTATGTTTCTCAACCATACAGCATGATAGCCATTATTATCGTTTCATATACTTTTAGCTTTACATTCTTCGATAGAATTCGCAATAAACAGTACTTTGGGCAGAATAAAAACACGAATTCCCTTGCTTTCAGTCAACATTTAATTTCTTGGCGGATGGCGTTTTGGCCCGTTAACGTTGATCCAATAATTTAAAAGTATCCACTTTCTCGAAAGTGTTATTTTATAATTTAATATATCCATAATTTGCAGTATTGCACCCACGACAAATTTCCATTTAGTCAGTTTTCTTTGCATTTGGTTTTAAGTCCATGTCCCTGCAGAAATTTTATAATACCTCTGAATTTACTTTTATTCTCAAATCATCCCTTATGAAATTTCAGGTTCACTAATTGAATATGATCCTCACGAAAGCTGAACGCATAAGGATCGTTCTGATAAAGGATGAACGAAGTATGACATTCATCTTAAATTATTTCAACCATCGGTGTCCTGAAAGTAATCCCATCTCACAGCTACTACTCTCCTATCCAAATTCAACAGCCCCTGTATCCCGGAGGATAGAAGAGTTGCAACTGCGTTGGATGAGATTGCTTTAAAGAGGGGGTGGTTGAAATAATCATCGATAACGCTCACACTGCGTTCACTCCACATAACAATCTCTATGCATTCAGTCTTGGTAAGGACCATCTTCAATTAATGAACCTTAAAATGGAAAACACCAAAAAAAAATCATTATAAACATCAAAGACCGTTCGACCTAGACAAAAACGAACCACAGTTAAGAATTTCTGATCAAATTTAGTGCTAGATAATGTCTCACACAACTTTCATCACATTTTAAATTTGAACTCAAAATGGACACAGCGAACGCGGTAGATTCTGTTATAATTTTCTCGACTATTACTTGTGTAGGAACATTTCATTCCTATCTGTTGCGCTTTTTATTATTTTATTCGACTGTCTAAGACTTTCGCTCCACCTTGTACAGAATATATACTGCGCATAGGTTGAATAAATTTTCTTGGAAAGATCTTACAACTTCTAAATAAATATTTTAAAACAACTGAATTCTTTTATGACACAGATGTTGCTAGGAAAAATAATTTAACATGCATGCCAATACCACCAGATTAACACTTGCAAACTTAACAAGTTGAATTTTTAAAATAGGAATAAGTCAGATTATGACATATTTTAAACCTAGATATCCAACGAAAATTGACAATATCATATTTATTGCTCAGTGATACAAACTAGAGACGACACAGCACTACAAACATTCTTTTAAATATCTACAACGGCAAGAACGCAAGTGAGAGTGGCGTGACAATAAACATCAAAAAGTATCTTAGTGTCCGATCAAATACTACAATGATGGTATGATTTTAAATAAATACTATAATCTTACACGAGATTACAAAGTGATATTTTGTCAGAAGGTTTCGTTTCTTAAGACGCTTATTTAGGTATCACATCCAATCATGTACATTGTTTTCGATAGTCGTAACATTACAATGCCGTTTATGGCAATTTTTATCTGAAACCGATCTCAAGACTTGAAAAGCATGGGTATAATTCACTATACTGCTTAAAATGGTGTATTTCTGCAAAAGAGTGTTATAATACTTGTTGCACTTCTCTGTTTCTACACAATAAACATTTGCAGTGATTTTTTTATTACCTTGTGAAATACTTCAGAGATAGCTAATTACCGAAAACACTTCCTTTCGTTCATGTGTTGTTCCTAAATCCTTGAAATTTGCAAATGTATCTTGGTATGTTATTCGTGCGCTTAAAACAATGATTCATGTTTGTACACCATCTGTAGGTTCAATGAAGACAGCGCCGATCAGTAGAGAAACGGCTTAAAGATACGATGCATATTTCTCAAATGTCTACGACGTAGCTAATAAAATTAAGAATAAAAAGTAGCTGAAAGTGCTGGCCGTGTGTAGAATGGGGAAGGCGCGCGATCTGAGTTTGACCGAGGGTAGATTGGAATGGTTCCGAGGCTCGGCACGAGCATTTCGGAAACTTCACGACTTGTCGGGTGTTCGAGGAGTGCTTGGTGAGTGTCTTCTACAAGTGGCGAAACCATGGTGAAACATCCAAACGTCGAGGGCTTGGGCAGCCCCCTTCACTACAAATGTAGGTCGTCATAGGCTGGGCAGACTGGTGAAACAGGACAGGCGAAGAACTGGCGGAACTAACATCAGACTTTAATTCTGGGCAGAGTACAAGTGTGTCTGAACATTCCTAATAAGGGCCTCCGCAGCCGACGACCCATCCATGTGCCAATATTAACACGACGACATCGGCGACTGAAATGGGCACGTGGCCATCCCCACTGGACCTTGGCGAAGTGGCAGTGTTGCATGTTCTGATGAATCCCGATACCTTCCTCATGTCGATAGAAGGGTGCCAATCCGTCATCTTGCAGGGCAACAGCTCTTTGACATCTGTACAGTGGGACGGAGACACGCTGGCAGCGGCTCAATTATGCTCTAAGGAACATTCAAGCAAGCATCCATGAGTCTAGTGGAGCTCGTTCAAGGCACCATGACGGCCGAGGCGTATCGTACACTGGTTGTAGACCACGCACCACCTTCATCACGACCGAGTTTCCCAACGGCAGTAGCGTTTTTCAACAAGAAAACGCGCCATGTTTTCAGGAGAGGACTGTGACGGAGTGGTTCGACGAACAGAGTAGAGTTCCAATTGATGTGCTGGCCCTCCACCTCTGGGATGTGATTGAACGTGCCGTCAGAGCGCATCGCGCACTCCCGGAATTTATGAGAATAGGCTGACCTGTATGTGCAAATGTGGTTCCAGCGACCTACCAAGACCTCATTGCTTTCATGCCATGACGCATCGCCGCTTTTATCCGTGGCAAAGGAGGGCAATCGACTATTTGGTAATTGGTCATTATTTTCTGGCTGATCAGTGTATACTTGAATATATAATGACAAGGTTATACAACAAAGTATCTATCATTCCTGAAGTATTACTCAACAATAAATCAAATGTATTGAATTTCCAAACTCACTTAAATAGTAAATACTGTTACTTTCCTTAGCAGTACAGCACAATCAGTATCTATGTACATATCTATTCATCCAAACGTTGCAGTTCTTTCAAATCCCGTAATGTATCCTATACATTTAACCACATAAAGGCAGTTGTGAAAATTTTATTTAATGTCTATATGTAAATGGACATGGTTTGCACCCTGAGTTATTAATTAGCCTGATGCATTAATTAATTGCATTATCTTTAAGACACCAGCCAACCTTTAAAACGAATTTAGTTTATTATTAAGAAAAAAACTACATGAGCTGACAAATTATTGAGAACTTCCTGTAGGGTAGAATGATTAATTTTGGCATGATTGTACATTTTCGCGACAAACCCACAGGAAAATTGCCAAAAGTAAATATTTTTAATTTTTTAGGGGTCTAAAGGTATACGAAGATATCACCACGCTATTTAAATGGGCATTTTCTTGGGATACAAATTTTGATATTTTAGATAGTTGAAATAGGAAAAGAAACGATAGAATTGTGGGTTCGAGAGTTGCGAGTCTGTAAACCGAGCAGACAGTGGGGCGAAAACCCGGATGGGAAGATTCAGGAAATATTAAGAGCAATTTCGCGAAATTCTATGTTGATGCAAAGACCGATAGATAAATGTGAGGCCGTCAGCCGAGCAAAATTAGGGGTCTAGAGACGGAGCACCCAGCAAGTCAACGATATAAAAGCATATTGATTTGATAGAAGAGTATCAATTGCTAGTGTGCAAGTTCGTCGTAAATTTGACAGTTATGAGATCAAAGGGAGCCCAAGGAGATTTACCTATTGAAAAACATTTCCCGAAGAAAAATAATCTTAATTTTTTACTAAATTCAATACTAGAACATATGAACTTAAGAAGATAATCACACCCAATAGCTTTCTAAGGAACCTCCATTGCTCTTATCGAACTATTTTACCATATATCACCATTATACTATCGAGCTTATAGTTTTGTTTACTCAATGAAACACTCGTAAATTGTTTATATTGGTCTACGGAAATAAAGATGCATTCAAGTGTTTTGAACACGTCAGTTAACAATCAAATCCTGCGACGGATGATTAATGGAAATGACAAATCATAAAAGAATTGGTGGGACGATGAAGTGGGAAAAAACCCACGATATTGTCCAATACAACTCACATGGATTGAACTAGGAAGCCTCGCACCAGAGGTCAGCACTCTACCACTGTATGCTTGAAGAGCTCACGCCGTTGGTAAATTTTGTTAGTTTAGATTGGCTTCACTTACTGGAACATAATGTTGTGTATGTTACTTGCTATAACATCACAAACATTCGCAACCAGGGGAATCCGATGTGTGACGTCACTCATAAACTGCTTGCTTCTGTTGCCGTGTCGATTTTTACATTGTTTGAAACTTCGTATCTCTGTAGGTTAAAAAAAAATATTTTTTTTTTTCAGAGATTATTGGTATGTGTTATACTGAATACTAGTTCTACACGATGGTATCATTAAATCACAAGTTTTGATCAGAAAGGAATTGTCCATTACACAAAATAGTGTTTGGTAGTTATAATTTTAAAAACGTTCCCGGAATTACATAATTTTAAGGAGTGTTGCTAATTTTATCATTGTTCATTGTATTTCCAGAACGAATGAGATATTAAATTGCTGTAAACGGAATAATGATTTTCATATTTATTGGTAAATTTTATGTGATAATGTGAGATACGAATTTTCTAAATAAAAACTACTGAAAAGACATCAATGTCTTGTAATTTTGTCCCTACATTAACTAATTTAAAACTTACAAAGAAGAATTGAAACAAATGAGAAACAAAGTTACCTGGGCATCTATAAAGCTTAAAAGATCTTTAGAACATTGGTTTACAGAAATATCGTTCCCTTCAGAAATATTTAATGCTCTTAAGCAACATTTGACAGCTATAAAATGTTAAATATCAAAGCTTGAGCTGAAGTTTTAGAAAATATATATATCTCACCTCAACCACATAGTTCGTTTCATCATCATCCGATAAGTCATCCCGGTCAAACATTTCACCTGTCAAGAAAAAAAAAGTTTAGGACAAAAAGGTTGAAAATTGTATACTTGGAAATTTATAGAAACCGAAACCGCAAAAGATTAAAGTAGCTTCAGAGGACGGCTTACATTCTCTATTCTGTCCATAACTTCCGTATATGAAATAAACAAAAATACCTCACTTCGATAAATAAAGAATGTAAATTCAGTATGTAGAATTAAATAATTATAAACGAATAAAATAAAATAATACATCATCTGGTGTGATAGCAATGCATGAAAAGACATCTGAACAATCAGGTCTGACAAAGGTAAATAGGGTAGGTGCTATGGAGGAGGCAAAAGAACTACCGAAGAATTCATTGAAACGAAACAAAATCTAATCTAAAGTAAACTGAACTAACCTAATATTACTAAAAATGAGCGAAATTCTATCATTTTTTGGAAATTTATGCTGGATCTCTACACTAGCATAAACTAAACTAACCTAATGTGAACAGAATTTAACGAAATTGTAACACTTTTTCAGAAACAATCGCTGGATCCCTTCTGCTAAACATTAGCCTAAGTTAAATTGCGAAAGCGTTATTGACGCAGATTCAAATGCCTAAGCTATGGAGAATTGTGTGTGTGAATGAGTTCTGAAATTATAGATTGGTTTCGTAAGCATAGGTTAGATTCAACAGATATTGCGTTAGTATAATCTATGTAAATTCACGTGGACATAAAATTAATCATCCATCTCTCAAATACAAGGTTCTTACTGTTGCTGACAGTATCGCTATCTATGCTGGTAGGCGTTCCTTCCGTACTCTCACACATCACTTCACGCAATCGCTCCCACGCAGGACCCCAAAGCCTTACAATTGTATTCATTCCTGGATCTTTAATCTTGTCCTCTACCGTTTTCCTTCTGATTTCCTTTTTCACATTCTCGTACTTTTTTCTCAAGCATTTGAAATCCCTCGGAAGACCTCTGTTTAAAGAATTGAATTCCATGGCAATTCTATGCCATGTCCTGTTCTTTGCTCTCCAAGTGGCTGCGTCGCAACTTTTATCCTCAATAACATCTTTATATTTTAATACTGTCTTAATCAACAGCTCTGTCTCGGGATAACTGAAATTATTACTTCTCGTTCTTTTCTTGTCTTCCATTATTGTAAAATACACATTGAGTAGTTGAACATTTTACAAGATAGTCTACCCATCAACCACACTACCTCAAACAAATCAATGTAAAATCGAAAAAATATTGCCAGCTCAAGATAGGATTTTACTATGTGCTGCTTAACTAAACAGGACATATAAACCTACGTATGATTTCAGGGTTGGAATTATTTTCCGTCAAAGGAATATTTGTAGCCCTTTGCAACGTTACGCTCAATAACTCTTCCTATAATTATCGTATACAATATTTTAATTGTACAGATTGAGAATACGGACCCATAGGTTTGTAAAATTCACAGATAAAATTTGTAATAAAACTTTCATAAACCACTGTCCAAAATATTGATATATGTTGTGTTCTTACCTGTGAGATACGTATCTACGTAAATATACATTAAAGAAAGTGTTACATGTAAACCATTGATTCCTTCATAACGTAATCATTAAACACAGAATGCAAAGCAAAATGTAGTGAAAAAAAGTATCTCAAAACAGTGTGATAAGTGATGATGTCTAAACACATAAGTATCCCACAATAAAAAGATTACATAATAGTCGAATTTACGTAAGTAATGTGATGTGATACTTTAAAAAACCAATGTGCCCATCAGGTAAGTATTTTATGCTATATATAATTCTTTTCTCCTCATAATCTATATTATTATTATTATTATTATTATTATTATTATTATTATTATTATTATATAGATAAAAATAAGTATAACGATGTTTAACAACTTTGAACGTAAAACATGTAAAATAAGCAGCCTTATTCCAAATGAGACACTGCAAAATTTGAAATACCACAAAGCAATGCAAAACAAGCAAAAAAAATCTACTATTGTTATTCTTGTTCTGTCGAAATAAAACGCAAATTTAAGCATATTATATAAAATATTATCACTGTACGATGTGAAATCAAAGTTAAAAAGTTGGAGTTGAAAATAATTTACAATCCGGCATTTT
The DNA here is from genome assembly GCF_964235325.1 of Thermobia domestica. Taxonomy (NCBI): domain Eukaryota; kingdom Metazoa; phylum Arthropoda; class Insecta; order Zygentoma; family Lepismatidae; genus Thermobia; species Thermobia domestica. The sequence continues at coordinate 303,313,712 of NC_137460.1, read as the reverse complement.
TGAAACAGTTTTATCCCGAAATGCACAGGTCATGTCTCAGCCCGGTAACCAGTCCAAAAATGTAGAGGCGGCTCGATCCAACCATATTTAGTTCATTCCCAAATTGTAATACATTCGCAAGCCGTGAAAATTTGAGGAGGTAGTAAAATTTTAAAAGGGTCCGCTCCCCTACACCACCTGGATATGGGTCTGTCATGTCTAGGCACACCACCCAAGATAATTGTCGAAAAATTATAATGCTTTAATGAATTACTCTCTCATTGTCCTCCGAAAGATTTGCGCTGAGCAACATGCCATTAGCATAGGTGAAAATGAAGAGGGTCAGCTGAACTTTGAAATATGGCAATTCTCTTAGGATTTGCATATAAACAAAGCATCCGGGCACATCATATAAAAGCTGCAGTGCAAAAAACGTAAACCAACATGTGCTACTTGCCACTGAAAAGCGCGAGGGTAGCATAACTGAGTCAGAGTAGGGCCTACCAGATAGACCCGTGTATTAACGCAGGGCGCCTCCGAAGAAAGCAGGCGCATCTACTACTTCAGTATATGCGTAAGCGAGGGTAAGGATAACATGTGGGTTTTAGCAATGATATGAGTTCAAACAGTATTTGTACGGTAGTGGTCCCAAAATGTTAACGCTACACTTATAAAATACAGCTTTTGTACCCTGTGCAGGAATACTCAGCCGATGCAAAATATTTAATAATCGTCTTTCCTATACACTCAATTATTTATCCGTTTTAAACCACTTATACTTGTAACCTTGCACTTCTGAACGTAAAATACAACACGTATTATTTAATGTTTAATACCCGCAGAGATTTGTTATTTTTAAACTTGCCTTTCTATGGTAAGTTCTTAATTTTACGTGTAAATTCTGTAACACGTGTGTGTTTAAATTTGACCAGCACAATTGAAAAAAAAATTCACTTAGGATGAGTCAGGTATAAGTGTTTTGCATGGGGAATGGATTGCTTGAAATGCACAGTGAGGATAGCCAAATGTTGTTTGCAGCAAAAGAGATGCTTCACAATTTGGGGCGTACATCAGTGACACTAGTAAATCTTAATAGTGAAAAGCCAGTACATAACCAAACATGTAACTTTAAAAAAAGGAGTACAGATACATCTACTGAAAGTTCGCAATCCATGGCTTTCTTTAATGGTAACGCAGAAGGCAATGAAAACGTTTCGGAACACAACAAAAGAAACGCAAAAGTTATCCTCCCAATTTCTCAATGCATGACACCACAAAAGAAACACACACATTCAACAATAGGCGCCCCAAGTAGTAGTACGTGTGTGACCAATCGACAAAGGCGATTACCCGAAAAACTCAGGAATAATGATTTTTTATGCGACGAGACAATAACATCACTTCTAAAGTAGTTAATGGGGAACATGTATCTAAGTTTGATGAAAATCTAAGCATCAAAGAGATAACAAATGCTCCACTCATCGACACAGATACCTCTTCTAGGTCAGTATGCTATCAATCAAACCAATATAATACAGTTGAACTAAAGGTACTACATCAGAATATACAATCCATTAGAAATAAAATAGATGAACTAGACATACTAATCAGAAACGACACTGAGTTGATGAACCCAGATGTAATTTGTATTACCGAACACTGGTTGAGGGAAGATGAAATAGAGTATACAGTCCTACCAAATTATATATGTGTTGGTGGATTTTGCCGGACATTCAGTAGGTGCGGTGGTGCTTTAATCTTTGTGAGAAAAATATTAAAGTATAAGGTAAAAAACAACAGCATGTATCTGAATGAGGAACAGACATTTGAGCATGCAGTAATAGAAATCGAAAAATCAGGACGTAGGTTCATTATAATAGTCATGTATAGAACACCTGACAGCTCCTTTCCCCGTTTTCTTGAAAAATTAGAACAACTGTTAACTTTAGTTAAGAAAGAAAGTAAACCAACGTATTATGAGGCGACCTAAACATTGATTTCCTGACACCATCAAATCACCTAACATTATTATCAAACACTTTGCAATCCTTCGGCCTACAACACACTATAAACACTCCAACCCGCATTACAGAAAACTCAGAATCTTGTATAGATCAAATTATAATAGATAATGAAACTACTTCCCAGTAGTAATGGCCTTACTTTGCCTAACTTTTTGGCCCCTGGGTCCCTGCCTCAGGACCCATGGTCCCTGGCCGGGGTCAATGACCTAGGGGTACCTAGGACCACTCCCCCTAAAATTTGGCAGGGGTACATAGGACCACCCCCCAGGACCCATGGTCCCTGGCCCGTGTCAATGACCTAGGGGTACTTAGGACCACCCCTCTAGATTTTGGCAGGGGTACATAGGACCACCCCTTAAATTTTGGAAATTGCCAAATCTAAAAATTTGGTGTGGTAGCCTAGGACCATAGTATGTACCTCTATCAGTATTGGGTGTCTATGTCGTTCCCTTTTATGAGTAAAAAATTGCCAAAAAAATTCAAATTTCGGAGGTTTTTGACCTAATTTATCCCCTTGGATGAGGTATTATTACCCTATATGGTTATATGGGCGTATACAGGGATTCATTCCCTTTTATAAGACATGGGTATATTAATGCACCCCTTGAAATTTTTGGGAGGAGTACTTTGGCCCACCCCTTCAATTTTGGAAATTGCCCAATTTAAACATTGGGTATTATAGTACAGGACCCTAATATGTATTATGATAAATTTGGGTGGTCCACCTCGTTCCCTTCTAGGGGTACAAAATTGCCAAAATATAAACGTAAGCAATACGTAGTACCACGTGTTTGGTTTTTGGTCGATTTTATCCCCTTTGATGAGGTGTTATTATCCTATATATATAGTTATATGGTCATGTATAGGGGTCCATTACCTTTCATAAGATATGGGTATATTTGTGCACTCCTTTAAAAATTTGGGAGGGGTACTTTTGGCCCACCCCTTAAATTTTGGAAATTGCTCATTTTATATATTTGGTATTATAGTACGGGACCCTAACATGTATTATAATAAATTTGGGTGGTCCACTTCGTTCCCTTTTAGGGGTACAAAATTGCCAAATTTTAGTACAACCACGTGTTTGGTTTTTGGTTATTTTATTCCCTTGGATGAGGTCCTATTACCTTATATGGGTGTATACAGGTGTTTATTTTCCTATTGTAAGACGTAGGTACATTTGTGCACCCCGGCAGGGATGCCTTGGCCCACCCCTTAAATTTTTTGGAAATTGCCCAATTTAAACATTTGGTATAATAGTATAGAACCCTAATATAGATCACTGTAAATTTTTCGGTGGTCTATCTCGTTCCCCTTTTAGGGGTATAAAACTGCCAAAATATAAACGTAAGCATTACGTTGTACCACGTGTTTGGTTTTTTTGACCTAATTCATTTCCTTGGATGAGATCCTATTACCTTATATGGTTATATGGCCATGTATAGGAGTCCATTCCCTATTATGAAACATAAGTACATATGTGCACCCCCGGGAATGGTACCTTGGCCCGCCCCCCTTAAGTTTTAGAAATTGCCAAATTTAAACATTTGGTATCATAGTACTGGACCCTAATATATATTACTACAAAATTTGGGTGGTCCACCTCGTTCCCTTTTAGGGTGCATTTTGTTCCGCTTTAGGAGTGAACCTTGCAATCGTCCCGAGTTTGATTCTTGGAAATGTTGAATTTAACGTCCCCGCGAAAACGGTGATAGGACGAAACATGAACTTACTTGACTGAGGATTGAAGCAGTGACCTCATACAGTAGAGACAAGCGCTGAGCCATCGTACATGTGTGTTGATTACTATGCAATGGTCCCGAGTTTGATTCTTGGTGCTAGTTTCAGGAAATGTTAACGTCCCACTTGAAACGATGATGAGAAATGAGAAAACATCATAAACTTACTTGCTTGCGGATTGAAGCAGAGATCTCACATATTTGAGCCACTATGGCCCATTGAGAAGTTCAGTTTTTTGATTACTATGTCATGGTCCCGAGTTCGATTTTTGTGTTAGTTTAAGAAATGTTGAGTTTAACGTCCCCTTGAAACGATGATGAAAAATGATAGGAGGAAACATGAACTTACTTCGTTGTGGATTGAAGCGCTGAGCCGTCGTACTCCATTCAGTGCGAACAGTTTCGCGTATGAAAAGAAGACGAACAGATTATGTTACATTACACATTTCAGTGCGAGCAGTTACACTAGGTTTATGTTTCATATAGAAAGATAGAAGATCTGCGTTGTCATCTTTTTACTTCGTGTGCAACTTTGACCTTGAAGAAAACCTTGTTGACTCAGTGCTAGCATTGACGTATACACACAATCTTATTGTTTAGTTGGCTGTATTTAGAGATGAATCAGACATGTAAGGTTGCTGGTTCGAATCTAGTTGTGTTCGCTGTAACTCAGGGTCTGAGCGATACTTACCGAAATTTTTCCAGTGTTGCCAACACTATCAGAATGAATCGATTCATTTAGTCGGAGCAGTTTCGTGACGAAAACAGAATTTTGTTTTGCACACAAAAAATTTTTCTGAAACAGAATTTTGTTTGTACATAAAAATTTTTTTCTGAAACAGAATTTTGTTTGTACATAAAAATTTTCTGAAACAGTTTTTGTTTTGTACACACAAAAAAATTTTCTGAAACAGAATTTTGTTTTCGTACACAAAAAATTTTTCTGAAAACATTTTTTTTTCGTACACAAAAATTTTCTGAATCAGTTTTTTTTTCGTACACTAAAAATTTTCTGAAACAAAAATTTAGTTGATTTTTTTTTTCGTAAAACATTGATTTATTTTACCGGTAAACTGATTCAGAAAAAGAAATTGAAATCGCAGTACAGCAAAAAGAATTTGATTTTAGGATGTGAAATAAAAAACACAGAATCATGTTTTTGTACATTTATTTTTAGCATGTGAAATAGAATACAGAATTTCTTTTTTCTTCAAAGGAAGACGTGTCCGTGACGGGTACAAATTCTGTAAAGAGAAAATAAAACATATGAATATACATGGTAATATTTATTTTGTTTCCTGTGAAAGAAGAAAAACAGATTATTAACATCGAACTAACTGATCAAGAGAGAGTGAGGTGAGAAAAGAAACGCAAATGTGACGTACCTGAATTCCTTTTTTTTTTTTCTCCACGGGTTTCTGCAAGGTGATGTCATCTGAGTTTTTGTCTTCGCTGTGGCCTTGTTGAAGCATGTCCCGTGTTGCGTTGATTCTTTGCCCCGTCTTTGGGATGCGTTGATTCTTTGCCCCGTCTTTGGGAGGTGATGTTGGTGGGATTAGGGGAAAATATGGCTGTTATTCTGTTCTGGCTTTTTTATACCCATAGGGCAATGTCTCGTATGTGTCTGGTATTAATCGGCGTTTTTTATAGTTGAAACTGTACTTCTTTTCTTCAGGTTTTGTGACAAGATGATGATCGTGGGTTCTGTAAATTTTGTGCGGCGTGCTAATGGAGATTTTTTCATTCGATTGATTTATGATCATTTGCTCCAGACTGTTAAAATTTAGCTTTTGACTTGCAGTATAATTGAGTGTGAATCCACGAATTTAGCATACATAACTGGTTGATTTCGTGTCGGGGTTGTAGATTTCCAAGGCGTACTGTTTTGGGCCACCAGACACGAATTTTTTAATGTATGCTTTTGGTCCAATTGATTCAAGTTCATTTGACATTGAACCAAGAAATACTTCTGGTTCTATTGTGGGCTGTGATGGTCGCTGCGTGAATATCACTGAATCTGTATCGAAATATAATACTCTTTCTTGCAGAAGTTCTAAATATTTGTAGAGTTCCAGACGAGCTTGACACGTTGTAAATGCTCCAAGGACAACATTAGCATTGTGATTTTGTACTGGAACATCATCTTCATACTGCCAATAAAGGTATAACATCGAATCGTTAACAGGTAAAATTTGGTTGACTTTTATGTCTGGAGCAGTTAATTTTTGATACAGTTCTTTGGGGTCGTTAATGATGGTCGTTTGGCTGAAATTGTCTCTTATAGCGAGTCGTCCCCAGAAGGCATTCAAACAGAGCTTTGCAAGACTACGACGTGCTGAATTTGTCATTATATTTGCTGCATCTAAAGTTATGCCTTCCCGTTGTTGTACCACTTGGATATACTGCTGCTTTTCTTCTTCGGTGACGCAATTGGCAGGCCAACCAGAAGCTTCCAGCTTAGATTTCAAAAATGTATTAATGTATTCGCTGAATAATCCGCCAGTCTTGGTTTCTGGATCATATACGGTGATGTCGTAATCCCAAATTTCGTAAATTTCAATGACTTGATACCCAAGTTCAATGGCTTTTTGAATTTCATAGGACACCCATGTTCCTGTTAGACTTCGTTCACTGTCCGAATGTGTACATTCAGAATCTTGATTTAATGCTGTGGCACAGGCAGCACAAAGTGGAAACAACAACTTCTTATTTGAGCGAAATGGCAGCACTGGATGAAACACATTTCTGCTAGGCAAAATCTTCAACTTGACTAATCCGTTGACATCTTGGTTGTCGGGCATTTCTGGATCTCCCTGTAGATATATTCGTGGATGCCCTATTGGATACCGTCCACATTTATTCACATAAGGATACAGGGAGACGATATCCAAGAATTTTATTTCTTCGCCTTCATTTTCATTTGCGACGTGATACAATTTAATGGCATTAACACGGCCACCATAGAAGCTGTCTCTTGGATTTAATGGTGTCTTATTAATATAAGGATGTGTGCTTAAAGAAGAGGACAATGCTGGATTGGATTTTAACACTTGACGAAATTCACATTCCCACATTTCATGTATTTTATATCCCATGGATCGTAATAATTTGATTTTACGCTGTGTTCTCTCGTAGCGATAGTTCATTGTTTCTTCGGAGTTCTCATAAATGGGCTGATCACGGCCTGTAGGGACACATAGAGGACAGCCGTGGAATCTGCAACCTTCAAATTCATACACGTGTTCCTCTTTAGTGTCAGGATCTTTGTAGTAACCGTCCAGATGAAAACCAGCAACATAAACTTCTTTGCCTTTGGCCGCATGTAGAATTGAATGACCCTCTTTTTCCTCCATGTAGGCAAGCCACTGCAAAGCATTCCGTGACTGATTGTTTCTGTGACGATATCCACGTGCAGGGAGAATGCTAATAGTATTAGGTTTTAAGAAATTTCGTCGAAATACTAAATTGCACGCACTCGCCAAAGTGATAGCCTCCAGGAAAGGATTGACGTGAGTTTCTTGTTCAAAAGTGGTCATGAAAGATATACAAGCCAATCGAAGTACGTTGACGTCCTGGACACAATAGTTTACCAATTCTTCTTGGAAAATAAACGTATCGTTCTGGTGTTCGTTGTACCATGTCATGAATTTCTCTCGTTCATCCACTTTCATTTCATCTGCACCATAATAATGGATGTCCGGTAATTTTCCCACATACGTTTGATTTGCAGCAGTATTAAAAAAGTGTGGAAAATATCCTTTGGTCGCTGGTAAATGAAATGCCTTGGATAATTTACTTAAAGCCATTGGCATGAAATTTAAGGAGTCAATAAACGATAAGTGATTCACTTTCATGCTTAAAATTTTTGCTCCGTTCAAGATCAAAGTAGGTTTCAATTCATGTTCTTCCACTAAAGATTTAAGAATAAAATGACCATCATATCCCTTACAGTTATGTGCCAAAGATACAATAAGTTTGATGTTGGGTCGTGGTTGACGTAAATACGCAAGAAAGGCATTGATCGGATCATCTTGAAAAATATGTTCTCGCTGTCCACAAACTTCACACGGATGATGTATATCCTCATCTTGAACACAGCTGTAACATACTTGTTGGGCCACCAGTAAATTGGGCTTATGAATGAACGTGTCTTCATCGAAGAAAGTATCCTGTGTGGCTTCGATATCATAGAAGACAATCATAGCTTTCTTGGCATGTAACACTGATGGAACTCCAGGTTTTAATTGAGTCGTATCAGGCTTCATGTAGCATTGGTGGGTAGACGTAACGTGTTTATGGCACACATTACAAAAATAATCTGTACAATCATGTTTTCTTTCCCCTGTATGGACAAACGAATAAATGCGTAGACATTTGGCACACAGTTTCACCATCTTGCATATTGGCTGGCCTTTATGATATGGTACAGTTAGATGATTTGTATAACATGTTTCACCATAAAATTCACGATTGCACTCTGGGCACTGCTTCTCCGTATTGGTCTTACTGCATGGCGGTTTCTGCAAACATTTCTCGCACATGGCCGAACAGTTCTTGACGTGTCTATTAAAATGATCATATTTTTTGTGGCATGCAGCACAATAATAGTTGGTAGAGAAAACGGCCGTTAATGACGTGATGATGTCATAATGTGAATTGATGCACATTAAATTGATTGGAATCTTGTCTTCGCCACCAGGCCCTTCATACAGAATATCTTCTCCGGAAAAGCTAGTGTATACGGTAAGTTTATAATTTGTCAAGTAGCGTTGCAATTGTCGTAATTCTTCCACAGATCCCCCATGGTCTAAATTCACTGATGATCTGGACAAAAGTTCATGTACGGCTGGAATAACAACACACTTGCTCTGGTTGTGATATTGTCTGTACAGTTTCTTGTTCGTATCCTTATATTTCTTTAGGCCAATAGCAATCACAATTGCATACGCTAAACATTTCTTGTCGGTGTTTTTTACTCGTAGAATGCCTTTCTTGCACTTTAATAATTCGTCGTTTGATAAAAGACCTCGACGCACCAATCCAAATCCACGGGGCACATCCACATGATGAAAATGGACAATGAACGGTTCGTTCATGAGAAAACTATCGTTACTTTGAAGGATGCGATCAAAGGAAGCCCATAAAGTCTCCAGTGTCAAATTACTTGCATGCCGGAAAGATAGATAAAACGGTTTGTTCTTCTCATCGTGGGATAAAATCGACAATCCAACCATCGATGATTCGTCGACGTTTTCCAATAAGTAATCCAACATCTGTTGAAAGGAGGTCTGAACCCACTCCACAATATCGGTGCCACTGGTCGGAGCATTAATTTGAATTTCCAGCATTCGTCCTTCAAGATTAAAACGCCGATAATGTCTATTGATTTCTCGCAAGACAGTCCAGAAGTAGCCATATTCAAATAGGGAAAAAAGGTAAGGTAAGCAAAAAAGGAATAGGCAAAGAAAAACAAATATCTAAAACGAAAAGAGAAAAAAAAGCACGAATTAAAATTGAATTCAGAGATCACTACATTATCAAAATGACTACACGATCAATCCTAAAAGAATGATCATATCTCAAATAGTTCTACTGTTAAAATTTTTATTGTCGTCATACTGGAAATCAAACCCGGACCAACATCAACATGTAAATGACCTAAGTTTCTGTAGTGATAAAAAAGAATGAATGAAATTGTTTTTCTAACTGTGCTGAAAGAATCATTGTAGTAGTAAGCATTTTTCCTCTGACACTGAACTTTAAAACGTATGACGAACATGAAACGAAAACAAAAACTCATGCGCTTGCTTTTTTTTTTTTTTCGAGCTAAGACAAGAAAGACTCGAATTCGTTTCTCGGCGGGAGATCAACTGTAGGTCCACGTCTCACGTTGTAGGGAACAAATTCGTGCGTAGTTTCTTTGTTTACTTTCAGAAACTGAGCTAAGTGGTTAGCGTTACGTTCCTCTGGCACGGGTTCAACACCCAGTATGCGCTCAAATTCAACATTAAGCTGTATTCCTAGCACCCCACTACTGAAGGGACGCTAAACCAAAATCAACAATTTTCTCGCGCCTACTTCTAATGTGCGGGATCCCCGGTCAAGTAAGTGAGGGTTATTCTTCCATTTGCTAAATAATTCATGTTAAAATAAAAACAGTGATAACAATGTTATCCTCATGCAAAAGCACTCCATTGATATTAAGAAAACGCGGTTGATACTTACCTCAAATTCAAGGAACGGAGTAAAGTCACGCTGACACAAGAGGTACACCTACGTTCATTCAAGATCTTCGTGGAAGTAGAACTTCAAAAATGAAATTAAGAATTTTATTTAGGTCTGAAACGTGTTCAACTATAAAGTGACAACACTATCAGCCAATCAGAAACGAGGAAAATGAATCAATGACATCACGGAGAACCAATGAAAACACAGCTTTCATCATGAGCCGAAACGTGATGTAAGAAGCAATCTGATTGGTTGTGACATTATTCACGTTTTTTCTCCTTACACATCAATCGTTACGACATCTAGTATCGCAATTTTGATAATGACATCATACCGTTGACTCGTTAGTTTCTTACGACATTCAAATTACCACATCTAAAATGTGATTCATTTTTCTTAAACTTGATTGAAAAAATGTAACACTCATCGATATGTTACGAAACTGTCTTTGACATAAATGTAAAGTTGAGCTTTAAAAGTCCGTCAGCTGAGAAAAAAATGCTGATGTAGTATAAGCAGATTCTGCAATTTCACAATAACAAGCTTCTATGCGTAACAACGAGCAGAAATGTGTAGTAATGTAACATAATCTGTTCATGTTCTTTTCATATGCAAAACTGCTCGCACTGAAGTTGGCATGATGGCTCAGCGTTTTTTTTTTCTGATGTGTGGGGTCTCTGCTTCAATCCGCAAGCAAGTAAGTTTATGATGTTTTCTCATTTCATCGTTTCAAGGGAACGTTAACATTTCCTGAAACTAGCACCAAGAATCAAACTCGGGACCATTGCATAGTAATCAACACACATGTACGATGGCTCAGCGATTGTCTCTACTGTATGAGGTCACTGCTTCAATCCTCAGTCAAGTAAGTTCATGTTTCGGTCTATCACCGTTTTCGCGGGGACGTTAAATTCAACATTTCCAAGAATCAAACTCGGGACGATTGCAAGGTTCACTCCTAAAGCGGAACAAAATGCACCCTACAAGGGAACGAGGTGGACCACCCAAATTTTGTAGTAATATATATTAGGGTCCAGTACTATGATACCAAATGTTTAAATTTGGCAATTTCTAAAACTTAAGGGGGGCGGGCCAAGGTACCATTCCCGGGGGTGCACATATGTACTTATGTTTCATAATAGGGAATGGACTCCTATACATGGCCATATAACCATATAAGGTAATAGGATCTCATCCAAGGAAATGAATTAGGTCAAAAAAACCAAACACGTGGTACAACGTAATGCTTACGTTTATATTTTGGCAGTTTTATACCCCTAAAAGGGGAACGAGATAGACCACCGAAAAATTTATAGTGATCTATATTAGGGTTCTATACTATTATACCAAATGTTTAAATTGGGCAATTTCCAAAAAATTTAAGGGGTGGGCCAAGGCATCCCTGCCGGGGTGCACAAATGTACCTACGTCTTACAATAGGAAAATAAACACCTGTATACACCCATATAAGGTAATAGGACCTCATCCAAGGGAATAAAATAACCAAAAACCAAACACGTGGTTGTACTAAAATTTGGCAATTTTGTACCCCTAAAAGGGAACGAAGTGGACCACCCAAATTTATTATAATACATGTTAGGGTCCCGTACTATAATACCAAATATATAAAATGAGCAATTTCCAAAATTTAAGGGGTGGGCCAAAAGTACCCCTCCCAAATTTTTAAAGGAGTGCACAAATATACCCATATCTTATGAAAGGTAATGGACCCCTATACATGACCATATAACTATATATATAGGATAATAACACCTCATCAAAGGGGATAAAATCGACCAAAAACCAAACACGTGGTACTACGTATTGCTTACGTTTATATTTTGGCAATTTTGTACCCCTAGAAGGGAACGAGGTGGACCACCCAAATTTATCATAATACATATTAGGGTCCTGTACTATAATACCCAATGTTTAAATTGGGCAATTTCCAAAATTGAAGGGGTGGGCCAAAGTACTCCTCCCAAAAATTTCAAGGGGTGCATTAATATACCCATGTCTTATAAAAGGGAATGAATCCCTGTATACGCCCATATAACCATATAGGGTAATAATACCTCATCCAAGGGGATAAATTAGGTCAAAAACCTCCGAAATTTGAATTTTTTTGGCAATTTTTTACTCATAAAAGGGAACGACATAGACACCCAATACTGATAGAGGTACATACTATGGTCCTAGGCTACGACACCAAATTTTTAGATTTGGCAATTTCCAAAATTTAAGGGGTGGTCCTATGTACCCCTGCCAAAATCTAGAGGGGTGGTCCTAAGTACCCCTAGGTCATTGACACGGGCCAGGGACCATGGGTCCTGGGGGGTGGTCCTATGTACCCCTGCCAAATTTTAGGGGGGGTCCTAGGTACCCTAGGTCATTGACCCCGGCCAGGGACCATGGGTCCTGAGGCAGGGACCCAGGGGCCAAAAAGTTAGGCAAAGTAAGGCCATTACTACTTTCCCTTAAAGCAAATAATCTTAACACATCACTCTCCGACCATAATGCAGTTCAAATAAACATAACACTTCAACCCCAAGATCGGAAAATTGATAGAAAAGAATGTAAGTGGGCAAGAAACTTTCATGAAACGAACGTGGAGTACTTTCAATATCTTCTTAGCAAGGAAGACTGGACGGACACACTACTAGAAAATGACGTAAACAATAAATACAGACAGTTCATTAATACAGTTAGGCACTATTTCGAAATAGCCTTTCCACTTAAAAAGATAAAGGTATATTCTCACAAAACTAGATGCAACTGGATAACACGAGGCATAATTAATTCCTGCATGAGAAAGAAACAACTACATACAATTGTAAAAAGGACGAATAATAGGAAACTAAAAGAATATTTTAATAAATATAGGAGTATTCTTAAAGGTGTAATAAAAGAAGCAAAGAAAATGCACACATCAAATAGGATATCTAAATCTGATAACAAGAACAAAACACTATGGCAGGTAGTAAATGAACAATCAACCGCATCAAAAACGCAAAAAAATAGAAATTAAAAAAATAATTCAGCATGGCCGAGAAATAACAAATAAACAACATATTGCAAACCTACTTAATGATTTTTTTGCCAACGTTGCGAAAACATACTCAAATTCTGAGTCTGAAAAGACTAACAACATAAAATTATCTAGTAATTCTGTATCTATATACTTAATACCTACCACAGAGTTAGAAATAAGATCGATTATTAAAAAAATGAAGACGAAAAAATCTTCTGGGCCCGACGATATTCCTTATTACTTGCTTAAAATGTGTGCCGAATATTTTCTTATACCGTTGACTGATATATGCAATTCCTCTCTTGAAACGGGAACATTTCCAGAAGATCTTAAACTTGCAAAAATAAGACCTATACACAAAAAAGGATCAACTACTGACCCAGGAAATTATCGTCCTATCTCTATTCTATCTGTTTTCTCCAAAATTTTAGAAAAAGTTATGTATAACAGATTGGTGCCCTTTTTGGAAAAGAATAATATCTTCACGAAGAGCCAATTCGGGTTTAGGAAGTGCAAATCAATTAACAATGCTGTAGTTGCTTTTCTAAGTGATATATATAAAGCGAGAGAGAGAAGAAATAAAATATATGGAATTTTTCTGGATCTCACAAAAGCCTTTGACCTTGTTAATCACAAAATTTTATTGAATAAATTGCATAGTTATGGTATTAGAGGTCATGCTAATTTATGGTTCCACTCCTATTTGACTAACCGCATGCAATATGTAGAAATAGGTCCAACCAAGTCAGAGGTAAGACACATTAGGCACGGAGTTCCACAAGGATCAATATTAGGTCCTATACTTTTCCTTATCTACATTAACGATCTTCCTGATTATATAGTTCCAAACAAAAGCGTACTTTTTGCGGATGATACAAATATTTTAGTTGAAATTCCAAATAACATTTGCTCCGAGGAAATCATATTTAAGAACACGACAGATAAAATTACAGAATGGATAAAAGCAAACCAACTTAACTTAAATGCAGCGAAAACAACTATAATGAGTTTCAATGAAGGAAAACTGAACTCTCTAAATATACATCAAATACGTATAGACGGGGAACTCATACAGGTATCTGACTCTTGTAAATTTTTAGGGATAAAATTGGACTCTAAGTTAACATGGGACGATCACGTGAATGATTTGTTGAGGAAACTAAGCGCAAAAATATATCTTATACGTAAAGTTAGTAAGATTCTAACTACAGAAACATTGAAAACAATTTATTTCGGATTGATTCAGTCAATTCTATCGTATGGAATCATTTTTTGGGGTAATACCAGTTATGCAAAGAAAGTGTTTACTATGCAGAAGAAAATGTTACGAATAATGTTATCAGTCCCGTTTCATACACCAAGTAGACCACTGTTTCAGAAACTTAAAATATTACCATTGCCGTGTATTTACATTCTAGAAACAACATCATTTATACATATGAATAAAAGAAACTTTCAACTCAACTCGGACCTACACGAATACAACACAAGAACAACCAATCATATTCATGTCCAAAATTTCCGTCTAACAAGAACTCAAAATTCGTTACACCACATAGGAATAAAACTTTATAATAAATTACCAGATCGTGTCAAACGAATGCCAAACTTGCAGTTTAAAAGACACCTCAAGTTACTGTTACTCAAACATCTTTTCTATGGTTTAGATGAATATCTTCACTGTGATCTTTCTTTATAATGTAAATATCAAAATTTATTTGAATTTTAAAATATATAAAACAAGGTAAATTTATATTTTCTCTAAAAGTACACTTAGTTTGTTTTATTGTTACGTATATATTTTATATTATTACTTTATATATTGTATTATTATATATTATTTTTTTTAATAATTGTAATACTAATTGTAGCGTATCTCTTGCAATTATTATTATTATAACTTGTAATAGTAACTGTATCTCTTGACGAAGCCATGAACGCTAAGTTCTTACGGCGGAAAATGAAATAAATAAATAAATACTGAAAGTTGTGTTTTTTTAATTGCATTTGGGGAACTCGTTCCGCAATCGTCTTCTCATACTTTCAGAAGAACAGTGCAACACAATGCAAGTTACGCAATGATTATTTATAAAGCTAGGATTATTTTCTCAAACTATAACGGAAAATTTGCGTGCCTACGATGACCAGAACGCAATGAGGCACATATTTAGCTGATTAATATATTTACAGATATGCAAAGTATAAATAACTGCATAAATGCCACATAATAATAATAATAATAATAATAATAATAATAATAATAATAATAATAATAATAATAATAATAATTTATTGTCGATAAGCTATAGATATCAATAGACTGCGTCAAATGCGATATAATATTAGTACATGCACAAATAAATAATACCGGTATTCTATAAGTAAATTAATAATGAAATGACATAAGAAAATGAATGACAATAACGATATGCAAGAATTAAATACTAGCTCAACATGAAATAAGGAAATATGTTACATTCCTAAATCTAGCTATATGTTCAATTGTTAGTGCTACAGGCGACTTGTTATACAATTTTATACCGAGTGTCTAATAACTATTTAACAATTTGGACAGTCATTGAGATGGAATATTTATGAGTTTATTGCTTCTAGTGCTCCACAAATGGATATCTTGTCTGAGTTGTAAATTTTGATGGTTGCTTGGTACTGGTGTAGTTTTGGCGCACCACAATTGGGAAGATTTAAAGTTGAGATAGAACACTTTGTATGAATACGGTAATACTGCTGTATTTCAGGTTTGCAAGTGCAGAGTTACTAATGTAAAATCATTACAAGTATTTTACGGTGCGTAAAATAAAGTAAGTGCATATGAAAGACGACTCTATTAGATGTTATTTTCCGCCGACCATGTAATTCTTCACAGTATACAGAAAATGTATTTTCTATTTACAAGTGGAACGTTACTAGTGTAATGCCATGACAAACGCTATTCAAACTCGGGTATTTGCCAAATATCCACTAAATTTTTAACTATCCGTGGTCTCACACACACCCACCATCACTGACGCGCCCGCTCCCTTCCGACACGTGCGCGCGTCCACCAATTTCGCCCTACCTTGATTCGGTTAGATAGCATTCGTATGATTGTGATCACCTAGCACAGGTTGTTTTTTGTTTTTGAACTGTCGTTCTCATGGCGCGCATCCTGAAACCCTATGTAGCTATACGGAAATCGGAAAAGAATTGTAATTTTTCAACGATTTGCAGGCTTCCTTGAATTTTATCTATGCCAAGTGAGACATTTTGGTGTATCCCAGCGCAAATCTTTTAGGAGAAAATGAGAGGGAAATTAGTGAAAAAGTTACAATTTTTCAAGAATTTTTTTTAGTGGTGCACCAAAACTACACCTTCACGGATTGCTTTGCTGAGGAGTACTATGTAAATATATAGTTTGATTAATTTCATAATTATAAAACTTGAAATAATTCTGATAGATTTATCTATATTAGAAGAATGTTCTTACATGGTACCTGTTGCTCCAAAATAATATATCATACAAAGTTATATTCTAAAAAAAACGAAATAACCTGATCTGACATGGTTATCAGTACTGCTCATAAACGGGTCGGGTCGGGTCAGATCACTTTGGTCAACTGAGTTTAGGTTAAGCTTAAACTCGGCTGGAGTCGAAAGCTGCTGTTTTTCACTATCTGCTTAATTAAAAATAGCAATTTTAAATTGGTTTTGTAGTAACCATAAGTCTATTTTGAACACTTGCAGCTAGTGTTTTTATGGTAAGTGCTTATTTTTGTAGTTGTGTGTACTTTAAATTTTAAATGTGGAAGTTTGAATTTTGCCAATCGACTGTAATATTAATATCTACGCCAATATTGAGTCTGGATTTAGAACAAGAAAGGTCAAAAGGAAGATTGGATATGGAAGACCAAGCCCAAGCGGAGCCCTGTGGCTCAGTGGTACAGAATTCACCTCTGGTGCGTGATGTCCATGGTTCGATCCCAGCTTGTGCTAAGTGGGCTTTGTGGTGGAGAAACGCCTTGTAGTGGGTTTCTTCCGAGGTTCTCCTTTTCTTCTCACTTCGTTCATTCCACTATTTCATTCATTTCTCATCATCACCATCTCCCTTAGCCTCGGCGAAAAATCGAGGGACCTTAAACTCAATATTTCATTTAATTTCACCAAGCAAAAGAACATCGATACAAGAACAAGATAAAGATTGGATATGCAAGACGAAGTGTATAGTAATCTTGCTCTTGGCCTTGTTTTCGTAATCGCCAAGTAGCGATGAGGGTATTTTCTTGCTTTCCGTATAGTATGAAAGACCATAATCAAAATCACACTTGATCTTCATTTGTACCGATGAGGCTAGCATTCTTGGCTCTTGTATAGTGTGAAAGACCACCAAGACTACGGAATGCAGGACCAAGACTTGACTGTGCAAGACAAAGAATAAGACGCAGTATTGATAACCAAGACCCAGGGTGCGAATTGTTTGAATTTCATTTGGTGGGCTGAAAGTGATTGAATAAAATTAGTACTTTATAAATAATTATCATAATGTAGCCTATTTTTAAATTTTAAATTACAAAATTCATAGTATGTATTTAATATCTTCTTACTTGCAACTATATATACTGTAAAATATGTTTCAATTACCGAGAAAGAAGAATCAAAGTGGCGCGGGTCCCGGATTTATAAGAACCAGGCACGGAGCCAGGATTTCGTAAAGGGGGCTCCGTGGCATGAAGTACTGTAGTCATCACACCAGGGCCTCGATTATTCTAAACTATTTTACTGGAACATATATTGGTTAGTTTAGCCATGATTTCGTAATATGGGGGAAGAGTAACATGAAATACTGAAGGCCCAGGAGCTCCATCAATCTAAACTACTTTACTGGCAACGTATATTGATTTGTTAGGACAATAAAATGAGGGTATGTTAGTAAGTATTTTAATAATAAACTATGAGAAAATCTCAATTATAGGAATGAAACAAATATATTGAAAAAGATTTTATAATATTTACGTTCCTTCCTCTATTCATTCAAATATAACAATTTTCCTTTCATTATGACCTCAACTATTATATAAAAAAAACACATTCGCTATTTAAAAAAGGACATATTTAATAATGTCTTGCAAAATATTTTAAAATATTTGCGTTCCCTTCTCTGCTGAATCAAATGTTAACAGAACTTTCTTTCTACATAACTATTTTGTTTTCATTATTCCGTCAACTACTGTCTGCTCCAAATGACGGGTTAAAGAAGCAGTAGAAACCGTTTCTGAAATAACATGTTTGACACTGCAGAGAAGTAATGACGAAAAATTATGATGATAAAACGTCTACGCTGTTACAGAACGGCACTATGCATTCCAAAGTTTCAAATTTTCCTGACAAGTAGCAGAAATTCTGAAAATTCCGTAACTTCTCTAGAAATTTTAAATTC
Organism: Thermobia domestica; assembly: GCF_964235325.1. NCBI lineage: Eukaryota > Metazoa > Arthropoda > Insecta > Zygentoma > Lepismatidae > Thermobia > Thermobia domestica. Next base: position 303,295,280 of record NC_137460.1, on the reverse strand, counting down.
CTTGACTTTTCCAAGATATCCCACTCATTCGCCATCATGTATTGCAAGTAATACAAATCTCTTCATAAGAAAGAGTAACCAAATACTTGCACTATCTTTGTATTTTTAACGCTGATTCTTCTTTTTCTCATTTCTTTTTGTTTCATCATTCCTTATTTTTTCATTTCTGGTCTCGAAGGGCGTCCAGAATTCCCGGACCTCCCTTGACTACGTGCCTGTAAGAACTTATTTTGGAATGAAAGTTGTAGGGTTGGAAGAAATCACAGGTGCTCTCCCATTTCCTCAACCCTTATCATTGTAGTTAAACGATTTCCTTTTGCCTCCACCAAGAGACTCTTGCTACTGCCTTCCGAGAAGACCCCGCCTTCGGAACAGGTGAGAAAACTGACCTTCAAGAAAATTTTCGTCACATAGAATTAAAGCAAGAAAAAATAAATTTCTCCCACGTCGGGCATTGGTATCAGTTATAAAAAGAAATAACCAAACCTCAAAAGTGCCAAATATTCCCTAAGATGCATATGGGTCAATCCATGTAAAGTGATTGAGAAAAAAGAAATATTGCCGCTCGACCATTTAAAAAAAAATGTCTTTCACGAATGTTTACCCTATATTGGGGTACTTCAAAAGAATAATTAATTATTTTTTTACAACATCCCATAGCGATCCTCAATTATTTTTGCGTTTTTTTTTTATTTTAGGCGTTTACGTTATTTTGAATATCTTAACATGTATTTGTCCTACCATATTGAAAATTGCTGGACGTCCCCAACTCGTGCAGAGCTAAAACTTTGACCTCTTAACATTTTTTCCTAAAACCACTTGAAGGGGGTGAAATCAGGGTCTGCACTCGCAACATTTTTGGACATTAGAAACATGTTTGGAAAGAGGAAACAACTAACGTAGAGGTCTGAATTTGTGCATGTAGTCCTGGGTCATAAGTTAATACACAAAAATTTACAGACCTGTAGCTGATACAAAGGCCTGAACAAAAATCGAAATTTGGGGAATTATGCCAATTTAGCATTTTTCATTGTCCAATATCACCAATGAGCCTCGATTAAAGAATCTGAAATTTTGGGAATAGTTAGTCCTTTAGTATACCATAACACACAACTAGTGCTCTCAAACGGGTCGGGTCGAGTCACTGGGGTAGGGTCACGGGTCGGGTCGGGTCCGTCAATTCGGTTCACGCGAGCACTAGTTATCAGGAACATGATTTTTTAGTTGCTTTAACAGATATGTTACTCTTGAGAGTCTCCCAGAAATATAAATAATATTCTGTTCCTCAATAACTCGTTGTCAATATAAATACCTAGAAACTTCACACATGTTGAACTATTCTCAACAGGCACTTCTTTCAGACTAAAGTTACGAGGCACGTCTAGAAAGTAAGTTCTGTTTGGTAATAAAATTAAATTGTGTACAGATACAGAAAAATTATTTATTGCACAACATTCTACAACTCTGAAACTACTTTTCCACATCACTGCTGAAATTTTGCAGGCGTTTGTCATAGCGTAGCAAGGTTTTGTATACCTTCTTCATAGAAGTTTGCCGCCTGTGTCTTCAACCAGTTGGAAACAGTTTCTTTCAGCTCGTCGTCATTGTTGAAGTGTTGACCGCCAAAAAAAGACTTGAGATGTAAGAACAGATGAAAGTTTAATTGTAAACCTGCGGTTTCCCTGGATATTGTCATCAATTGCGTGAACCAGTTCTTCTGTAACCAAAGATGGGCGTCCACTTCGTTCTTCATCGTGCACGTCACTACGTCCTTCATTGAATTGTCGGACCCATCTTCTCACCATTGAATCACTCATCGTATTTTGTCCGTAAACATCGCAAATTTGCCGATAAATTTCACTTGGTTTCACTTTCCTCGCATTCAGAAAACGAATCACTGATCTGATTTCACAAGCGGCGGGATTTTCAATCAACACCGACATTGTAAACAAGCAGAACAAATCGTACGTGACTGACAGCGATCTCCAAATGGCGCACGTTTCTTCTCCGTGATACAGAGCGTCTACCGCGCATGTGCGGAACTGCGATCGCAGCGCTGCAGCGGAGATAAATTGAAACGGAACTTACTTTCTGGACGTGCTATGTATATGTTGAGTGAGAAATACTATGTGATAACTGTAATCAAAAATCAAACTTCGGAGTGAATCCATGCTTTATTGTGGTAATGTGCAATAAAGCCTAGGTATTACGTGTAGAGAAAGGGTATATTTTAAGTGTCTGAAAATACACAGAATATCTGCATGTTATTTAAAATTACCGATCGTCTTAATGTCTTTGATGCTTTAATGTCAAGTATTTTCTACCAACAATAACTACCACTTATTAACTTGTTCGGATTAAGTTCTAATAAGCTGTATCTTGTCAAATCTATGCAATAAAAATGAAATAAAATCTGTAGCTTCACATTACATGGTTATGCCAGCTAGGCTAAAGAAGACGGTGATGATGAGAAAGGATGGAAGGAAGTGGGAAGGAGGAAACGGGAGAACGCCGGGAAAACACACACAAAGTTCACTTGGTGCGAACTGCGATCGACCAGAGGGGAACGCTCTAGCACTGAGCCACCGCGGCCGCACAAACCCACTCAGTAAAGTAAATAATACAATACAGATTTTTAAAATATCAATCAACATATTTGTAAATTTTACAGAAATTTCTAACAATATTTTATTATACACGAGTGCAAATCATCTCAATACAAGGTAAATTGATAAGTTCTAAGCCTAAAAGGTTCAAACAAAGGTAGATATAAAAGTTATATACGTTTATGAGGCTTATAATTTATGAAGCTAATGTGCAAAATTTGTTTTGACTAAACAGGTCCAAAGTGAGAATCCCAGCCCACATCCCAGAAATTAGTAAATTGGAACTCCGTGCATTCAAGTACCTCTTCCTAAGGAGGCTATTGCTAAATGAGATCCACAAGGATCTTGTCACGACATTGGAGGACAAGGCACCATCGTATGCCACTGTGAAAAAATGGGTAGCGAACTTCAAACATGATCCAAGTTTGGTCTGAACGATGATCCAAGGTGTGGCAGACCAATTTCAGTGACCTCTCCAGAGATGATTGACGCCATTCACCAGATGACTCTCGACAATCGCCGAATCTCGCTCAAACAGATAAAGGACACATTGGAAATTAGTCATGAACAGGTGCGGAAAGCTATTCATGTAGACTTGGGTATGAGGAAGGTCGCGGAAAAATGGATTCCGAAACTTTTGAACGCAGATCAGAAGCGTGAACGTGTGGAGGCAACTATGGCAGTTCTGTCCCAATTTCAAGCGGATATAGATAATTTTTTGCAACGGCTGGTAACAGTGGCGGATACCTGGTTATATTTCTACGATCCCACGACGAAATAGCAATCGGCGGAATGGCGCTACAGCGGTTCTCCACGTTCGAAGAAGGCTAGGACACAGCGCTCCTCTGTTAAGGTCCTTGTTACAGCCTTTTGGGATTGTGAAGGAATTCTATTGCTGGATTATCTGAAATCGGGTGAAACCAGCAATGCAACTTATTATACATCTCTTCTGAAAGCAGCAGTAAAGGAGAAGAGTCGTGGAGAGCTGTCAGAAGGGGTACTCTTCCTCCAGAACAATGTGCCTTAACACAAGGCACGTGTGACATTGCAAAAATTGGAGGACCTACGGTTTCAAATACACGAACATCCACTGTATTCGTCTGATTTCCCTCCATCAGACTTTTATCTCTTTCCTAAATTGAAAATGTTTTTAAAGGTGTATTTTATTGGCGCCGATGGCGTCATTTCTCAAACAGAGGCCTGGTTTGCAGAGCATTCATCCGACTTCTATTTGTCTAGGAGCAGTTATGTAAAAAGTGCATTGCACTATAAGGGGAATATGTTGAATAAAAACACGAAGCTTCGCTTCCTATCTATTTGTTTTCTTGGTAAGGCTGAGAACTTACCAACTCACCTTCGTATATGTTCGTGTAGTTAAACACGTATCTACGTAGAAATACATTAATGAAAGTCTACCCTGTAAAGAATGGATTCGCGAAAAGCACAGTAAAGAAAGTAAAGTGAAGACTGTGAAATAACTTTTCTAACTGACGCGCAACCATAGAAGTATACGAGACTTAGGGAATCCTAATGACCGTAAATTTACGTTAATAGTACTTCAATGAAATCCTAAATATTCTGTTTCTTCCGATTATCTATTATTTTGTTACGGATTTTTTGACGCTCATTAATTGTGTTAATCAAGAGAAGAAAGACAGTCAATGCAGTGTAAACTTCAAAATTAATGAACAGGCATCATATGGAAATTTTCCAAGAACTCTCTCTCTTCTCAAGCATATACATATATGTTTGAATGTGTGTGTGTGCAACTAACTTCGATCAAATCGCCCAGCAGTCTTTTATGGCTAAAAAGAAGGAAGAATTGCTTCACAGAACATTCCAGCAAGAAGTCTCATCGCTAAGTTTAGCCATTGCATCAGTTGGTTGCGTTTCAAGTCAAAACCGGGATTTTCCCTTTGGAAAAGCAGCACAAGAGGTTGGCGAAAAAAGCAAGTCAGTCTATACCACCGGCTTATAGCAAGCACCGGATATAAAGCGTCCACGTTAACAGATCGAATTTCACTGCACACGGACACCGACATTTCCATTACTTGCGTTTCCCAACTCTGTGAAAACTATACTATTAGTATTACATAAAGTTCGTTTCTCTGTTGACAGAACTTATATATCGGTATTAAAGTCATCGGGAACTTTTATTTTTTAAGATAAAGTGCTTTCATATTGTGTTGAATTTGACGATTCATTTCCTGTTGTTTTGTACTGGGAGCATCAGTGACAATACATTTTATTGTTTCTCCATTACGACGACTGTGCATAGATATTACAGACATGTAGGCCTACTTTAATATTTAACATTAGTTAATTACCCAAACGCAAATATTTAAAATTATTATTTACGCAAATGACTAAGGTTTCATAAACAACATAACAAACTAAAGAAACTAATAAAACGTTTAATAGAAGTAATTATTAGGTTTACTGGTGTAAAATTAACTCCACGCAAGAACGAACGCGCAGCTACCATTAACTCAACACGAGAGAATAGAACAGGGGTCATCCACATCCAACATGTGGACAACCCTAGAGTCCTGGCTCTTTTTTTTCTTTTCTTTTTTTTTATCTAAAGCTAACTGAAACCCATATAAGTATTCGGTTCTTTGAAAATCACAATTAACCGTAGTGGTGTATTCTCATCAATTTAACATCGGCCCGTGTATGGATACGATCCACAGAGAAAAGCATATAGCTTTTTGTATGCCTAACAAGCAATAAAACTCGGTGTCCTAAACGGATCTTTTAAGACGACAGCCGCAAACAAAAAAAAACGTTAACCACGCAGACACGAAGTACAAAACGACTTGAATTGATTCTTTTACTATTTGGGCGATTATCTTGAAAGTGGTCCATTGTCAGTAAATTTTCAAAATTAATTTGAAGCTGTGATGTTTATGTTTTTCTATTATGAAAAAGTGTAACTATATACTGAGACATTTAAAATCTTTTTGTAAAATATATTTACTAGAATTTGACCACATAAACTTTATCTGTTCTACACCATGTTCAATACTGTCCACATATCCCAATTTTCAAATAATTTTCAAACTAAATTTTAAATCTGTAATTATGTGAACAATAGCAAAACATATGAAGTGGACCTTTGGCAAAAATTTGACAATTTTGTTTTAATTAATGTTTTATTCTGGTAGGCAAAAATCGTAGTTTTCTCTTGTCATGTTTTGCTGTCCCGTGCGTAACGGAAAACATGAGTTTTTCGTCTTTCCTTTGTAATTGTAGAAGATAAAGTATTGAAATTTTTGCTCCAAAGTAGAATTATTATTAGCTTGTTAGTGGTATTTATTAAATTTGTTTATTATCCTCCTTATTTATTTCATGAGGTATACAAATGCTGTCCCGTGCGTAACGTTACGCACGAGACATTGACAGATTTATGCAAGAAAGTGAATAAAATTAAGTTATTAAGATTTCAATATCTGTTTATTGTTATTGAGGTTAAATAATGAAAAATAAACTTCTATACTAACTCAAAGAAACATGAATTTGCTGAGAGAAACTGAATCGAACACAACTAAACATAACTACTAAAAACGTCTACGTTAAGTTACATAGAAACATGAGGCTTAAATACAAATTATCATGATAAATCACATATTTTCCTTTTCATTAGAAAAGTAGGTATCTAAGTTGGTTTGACAGTCTTGTAGGGGGCGAATGGATTCGCTTCAAAACTCTTTAGTTCTGTACAAAAACGGCTATTGTTCACTATATTCTTTCACCCTTTATCAGCACATTAGGTGTTTGAAGTATATTTAAATCTTGATCGAATGAGTCATAAGATCTGTTCTTTTCATCAAAACAAAATATTGTACAACTGTTGTCCATGCATTTCAGATTTGTTACTCTGTAATGTCCCCATTTTCTTCTACATCACTTTCAGACACACATACATACCGATATTTAACCCTATTTCTGGAAGGACCACAATCAAATTTCACTAGGAGAAATACACCTGCTCTAATATTGTCTATATTGAACTCGACAGTTGGAGGATTGGAATATCATTATGAACATCGTCTTCAAAGTTGTATTTTGAATTAATGTCGCTCTCATCACTTGATAAATATATCATTCTGTACACTGGCACTCTTTTAGTTTTCCTTGAACCAATCTAACTTGAATTACCTTGTTCTTCTTCACATTTAAGAGTGTTTTCCTCTTCTAAATAGCCAACAACGAAACAATGAGAAATGATTTTTGCAAAAGGAACGTAAGAGGAAAGAGTTAATTTTTTAACTAGCCTATAACGTTGCATTCTCCCTTTATTTTTCAGTCTCATATTGTTCCTAGGTTTAAGTCTATATTTTCTAGCCCTTTCAGCGCCACTCATTGCTTTTGTTGATTGATTCAGTTCATCATGGACAATATTACTTGGAACAGAGTTACTAGCTTGTGAATCCATATTACTCACTTTTAAAAAATGCAAATCTTCACTGTGAAGTAACAAAAAATCATACCAAACAACCAAAACCCAACTATTTCCCTTCAATTCACTTTCCCGTATTTCAGTTGACAATGGCAGCGTTCAAATGAATGAATGTTTGTTAGGTAGCACAGAGGATCGAGCAGCTCAACAGTTGTACAACATTATGTGCTTTGAACGCCATCAATCAGCGCTCAGACAAATACTCTAAAGACATGGTAATAACACTAAGCGAGTTGCCTAGCAAAGTTCGACTTTGATACTTTGGAATGTAATTTAATGCATTTAAATTAAATTATGGATGCAAATTTTTTGTGCTTGTTAATGTCCAAATGTTAGTCTTAAAATATCAATCTTTTTAGTAAAGATATTGCATACTAACAGTCTTAGAACAGCCAAACAATTGCATGGTTACTTTTCTGTCCCGTGCGTAACGGCGATTCAAAAAAGAAAACATAATCTGACGCTAATTAAATTCTATTTTCCAATTTAAAAACATAATGCACAGTAAGGAGAATGAATGTAGAACATAAGTGATGGTATATAAAATGAAAATGCTGCCGAATTTGAAGTTGTCAAATGAGCTTTTCGTCTGAGTCCCGTGCGTAACACTTAATTTTGGCTTATAACTCAAGTTTGCAGTTGTTTTGAGTGTTTCATTTTATTTAGTTATGCGCTAATAGGTTTTTCCTTAATTTTGACATACTTTTTATTTTATTGTTTTAAAAAGCAGTTTTTGTGTACAAATGTCCCATGCGTCACGCTGAGAATCGCCCATTTATATTTTTGATTTCTGCCATTGTATTCCTTTGCAACAATCATTCTATTCTAATCATAGCATAGATTTCCAGTGTTCTCGTGAAACTAAATTTTGCAGTTCTATTGCTTTATTACCTGAGAAAAAGGAAACTGCAGCAGAGGACAACTCGTCCTTATTCCTAGTAGCAAGTTTGGTTGACTCACCGTTGGGGATTAAGTGGGATTTGGCCAAAACGGTGGGTGATTATTGGTGCAGCTTATAGCGGAAAAACTTATATTCGTTAAATGTGTGGTTGGCCAACCAACTGTTCTCCCGACCTTCATGCAACGATACTAGAATTGACTGTTTTCCCGATCAAGAAATACATTACTAAATGCCCGGAATCGCTGCTTTGGTTGGGAAATCCTTGCTAAAGTGGCTAAACCTGACGTTGGGGCACTATTGATATATAGCATCGTCACCATTTACCCAACGTGGGCCAACAGACTTCGCTACTAGTGTTGTTCATTCTTCCCTTTGGTTGTGAAGATTGCGCAATCCCAGATTCCGAATGTGTAGTTGTCCGCAGTACCAGTAAGCATTTCTTCCTTCTGTGATGTGATGAACAACAAATCCTCCCCTTCCTTTTTGCTGACAAACACTACCTTCGAAATATACTACAGATCTTGAAACAAAACGGTTTGGTTTTGTTCTCTCGGAAGATGTGTTTACAACTTCCAGAATAAACGGGAAGCGAGGCAGGACCAGGGGCTCCTAAACTTAGAAAACAGAATGATTATAAATATTTTGCAGCAGGAATGCACCTATAAATTTTTGTTGGGACTGGTCCAAAGTTTGTGGTGTGCAACACCACAAGACATTACACCTATGTAGTATTGAACCTGTTATTCCGAACTCGAATAGACGACAATTAATTGTTAAGTATTGCCACTTGTATTCTAAACAAAAATAAATAATTAGATGGTTCTTACAAGAAGATGGAGAGTACAGTTGAAGTTTAACATCAAATCTCTACGCTACATTAACCAATTTTCTGCTAAACAAATCTAGTTTTATTAAAGAAGTGTGCAAATGTATTTTGAGTTACAATGTTTTGGAGGTATCCGGACCCCATGGACCATCCCGTGGGTGCGATTCTGTTTTGCAGGACCGACATAGAAACTTTTAACCCTGCTTGGGACGACATTCGCCTAACCAAAAGCCGATATGATTTTTCCATAAGGGTTAATCCCAGACATCCTGCCTACAAGTCGAATACTGGACTGAATGCGATTGTTCTGAGTACCTCCATGACCTGGGGCGCCTGAGCCCTGCTGATTTTACTCTCAGCTCCCCTAAAACTTTCGGTTGTTTATTGGTATGCATGTATGAATGTTAGATGAAAAGTAAACCCTACCAAAATAGTCTCGCTCTTCTATTATAATGTTATGACTACAAACTTGGCGCCCTCCGTCATCCTAATCCAACGCACAACCCTGAACGTAAGACTTGAATGAAGCAATCTAGGAACTAGAAAATAAGTTCAATTCTTATAGTTAGCTATCAAGATTCTACATTATTATTTGTAAATACGTCTAAACTTTGGATACTTATAAAATTCGAGAATGGTTTTCACCCAATAATAAGAAGGAAGTCTATCAAACATGAAGTTTCAAGTGCCCCCTAAACAATCTATCACTCCCTAATCGCCCGTTTTTGTTCCACCGCTGCTTGAAAACGGGAATGGCCCCTGGGGGGCGTTCACGCTGGGAATCGCTGTTCTAAACAATACTCATACCTAAAGCCTCTGAACAAGCCATTGAAGTTGTGAAATATTGTTGTCTAATAGTCGTTGCTATATGAAAATTGACATTGTTTTGGAATTAACTCTAATCCATATAGAATCGTTTATTGTCCGATTTTCCATTGCCACAGTTTATAAAGAATTTAGATGTAATTATAGTGGTTATACTGTATTGTAACCACATTAGCCCTACCTGGCATGATTGATATTTCGTGATCTGATGTTTATTTGTCAGTGATAGAAGACTCTGAGAAAAAGATCCTCCCACTTACGTTATTGAGGATAATGGAGGAGTTCATTGATAACCTAACTTTTTGTGCTCCTTAACACCTATTTACTGTCCGATTTTCAGCGCCCGTATTCAGTACATATATTTCACTCAACCGGTATCTGACTAATTTGCTCAAGAAGAAAAATCGTCTCAACATTTACCATTTGTTACAGTTTTACATAGTGAATAACTACAATAAGGATCAAAGAGACCAAGTGGTTATTTTTCTTCTTCTTTCTTTACGACATAGGTCAGTTACTGTAAGTCTCGATCTAGTACCTGTAGTGAACAGTTACCGTAGTTGACAAAACGTAAACCATTATATTTATTTCGCTGGCTGTGATTTCTTCTAATTTTTTTCGTATCCAAATGTAACTCTCTGGACTACTACTCAGAGTTCTTCCTGGATCATCAAAACGAAAGCAAGAAAGAAGCCTCTGCAATGGTGTGTATAACGAATATTGCAATTATATCACGTAGATTAAATAGCAAGATAGTGTGGATGAAGTAAATGGATTTATCAAAATGTTAAGCAGATGACCGCTCCGGATAAAAACCACTTAAACCTGTCTTCAACGTTGTATCACTACCAATCTGTTCTCCTTTCATATACCTTACCCACAATTACTGCGCTTTCGTTTCAGATCTTCACTATATTTACTGTTAATAACAAGTATTTATTTTCATCCTCCGTTTGCTCTTTCCTTCATCCGTATCCATCTATATAGTGCTACTGTGCAAAATTAGTATCTTCCGACTATTAAGTGTTGCAAACTACGCACTATTCAGAAATTCCTAAAACAATGAATCCTTACTTATCTTCTCACTACGAGGATGTAGGTTCGAAACTATTAGGGTGCAAAAAATTCGTGAATGATATCAGCCTTCCTTGTTGCGTGTTTCAGGGGTATTTGGGGCTGCAGTCCCCTATCAAAGACATATCCTAGGATATTAAAAGTTACAAAACACACACGAAAATATTTATTTTCCTCCGTGCTAACCATTCAATAAATACCATCATGAAAATAAATTTCCTCCAACATCATATGTACTATTTCTCTCTTAGAAAGTCTCTCTTAAAGGAACGTGCATATTGACTTCACGAGGGCTGAGTATACAGTAGATTTAGCACGAATCAACTTGTGCTAGGTCGCCACTAAGAGTACGAATGCTATCTAACCGTTAGAGCAAGACGGCGCCACCTAGGGGGAGAGGCTGGTGGACGCGCCGAGAGCAGGCGCGTCAGTGACGGTAGGTATACGTATAAATAAGAGTAGTGGAAAAACACGTCATACGGTGTAAAACGTATGCATTGTGTATCGCAACGTTTTGCGACACATTCATTATCACTTTGCACATTGCATTGGCACATATTTATTTTCACCATATCTTTGTTATTGAGTATTATGTGGTATAGCGCACAGTTTTCATTTCGTTATTCTACCATTTTATACATTTAATGTATAACATTCTGATATATTTTTATTACTTTTACATTCCTATTGCAAAATTAAATACTCAACTTCTTTCGTAGATTTTACAAATATGTGAAAAATGAGATGAAATCTTTTAAGTTTTACCTCCTACAATTATGGCGAAAAGACTAAAGGAGACGGTGATGATGAGAAAATATTGAAATGGTGCAATGAAGAAATTGGGAGGAAACGGGAGAACCTCGAGGAAAACCAAGAAGACTGTGTCCACCACAAAGTTTACTTGGTATGAAATGGGATCGAGCGAAGGTCCTCATGCACCAGAGGTGAACAGTCTACCACTGAACCACCTTGCCCCAAACCCCATAACATGAGATAACACAAACTTTTGCGACATTTCACTAACCTTTATCTCTGATGCTACTCCCCTCGTATTAGTTTCCGCTCTATATTTATGTATTTCACTTCATTACATCAGTACACACATTCTACACTCGTTAATAACATAGTGGGTTCGAAACACTAGCATATGCTCTAATGTCTGTTTACCTCATATCACATGAATCTGCGAATTCATATGGTCCAAAATTTTACATCGGATTTCTCCATTATTAATCAAGTTACACTGATTATCTCCATTACGTTTTTTGCTACTGGTACTCTCATGATGACATTTTATCTCATACTGTTCATTTCTCCGCAAATTTTGCATTTCGGGCAGCGATCTACGGCAGTTAACCAATCTTTTACACAATAAGTAAAACTCACCTCAGTTATATGACTACCCGACTGTAAAAAGTATGAGAAGTTTATGACTGTGCTCCATATTTCAATTAAATGCAGTGGGTGTTACATTGATAATTTGGTTATTTGGCTCAAAAATATTTTGTGTTTACTTTTTGGAAGATTAAAAATAGCCTGAGTGAGCGTTTACTTTAATGCTGTGATGTTTCCTGTATCAATATAATGGATATCAAAAGCCTTATTCAATCATGTGCACAACTAATTATTGTGTTTGCTGAAACGCGTTTTATACACTGGACAGAGTTCGCTCAATACCTTAGTGTTTGTCAACGCATTTTGGCTGATTGCATTCAACGTCCACGACATTGCGACACGTAAATTTGATTTTCAGTTTGGTGTTCCTTCCGGCACCGAAGCTATATAAGACGGATGTAGGCTTGATTAAGTTAGTTCGTTGCATGAGTTCACTAGTACAGTCTTCTCAATACTAATTATTACTAAAGTGTCGTTAATTCCATACTCATAGTCAGTGGTGTTATTCTAATATTTTAACAATCGGTACTATATATATTAGGGTGTCCCTTATTTTAGATAAATTCGTGTTGCAATACGCACACCCCCCAAATGTATTCTATGTGACCATAAACACGCATTAGTGAAATAGCACAGCTCTCTACAAGAACGTTAACCCGTCCAAAGTCGTGAAATGGCGTTTCCATATTATTATGTAATTTAGAATTTCCAACCGTGACAACGGAGAAACTTGAAGAGACAGGGAAACGAAACTTTGCACGTAGCAACTGGGCGAAGGACGACATATACTCGTGTATTGACAAACAGCACCGAATTAACAGTGTTGCCAACTCAAGACAAAGTTTTGTTTTTGTTAATGAAATGACAAATTGAATATCATCGTTGGAAGCAGCAATAAAAATAAAGGCAAAAGAGTTTGTAATGGCAAAACAGTTATGCAAACTTTTCGAGCAGTAACGTGTAAAATATGTTGGCTCACACAGAGAGTGAGGTAGTAACGTTTTGTACACCTTAAATCAAATATTGACAAGAATTGTTTACGTTGGCTCTAAATCTAGAAGAATCCACTGAACAGTGTTGCAATCAACAGAAGGGAGAAATTGTGTTTGGAAGAGATACAATAACTCGGAAAAGGTCACTAGTACTGTATGGTTTAAAAGCTATAATGCAAGGCAGAAGAGCATGGCAACTAGCCGTGGTTATGTGAGATTGATAACTCACGTACTGACAGATATATTCGGTATCTTGTTAAAGCAGAAAACTAAGGTTTGTACAAGATAGCAACGCTGCACAGCAGCGGCTTTCTTCTCGATTTCATCATGGTTATCAGCGTCCTGAAAAGCCCACGAGTACGTAAACCCATGCAAATTGAAGTGAACTTTGTGGTGGACAAACACCGTGTGCGTGGGTTTTCTCGGGGTTCTCCCGTTTCCTCCCACTTTCTTCATTCCACCATTTCATTCCTTACTCATCATCACCGTCTCCTTTAGCCTAACCGGCATAACCGTGGGACGTAAAACTCAAAGATTTCATTTCATTTTTTCCTTTTCCATGCAAATTGAACGCTGTTTTCATATTTTAACCAGGTTGTTGGGATTTCAACCCGCTGTGCAGCGTTGCCATCTTTCACAAAACTTATTTGTCAGCTTTTACAAGATACCGTATATTTCGGTCAGTTTCGATCTCACATAACCACGGTTCTACTGCTCATGCTCTACCGCCTTGCATTATAGGTTTTAAAGTATACAGCACCAGTAACGTTTTCCAAATTATTGTATCACTTTTCAACTCTATATTTTTCTTCTGTTGATTGCAACACTGTTCAGCGAGTGCTTCTACACTTATAGCCAACGCAAACAATTCTTATCAATATTTGATTTAAGGTGTACAAAACGTTAGTACCTCACTCCCCGTGTGAGCCAACACATTACACGTTGTTTCTCGAAAAGTTTGCAACATTGATCTGCCTTTACAACCTTTTGTCTTTATTTACATTGATGCTTCCAACGGTGATATTCAATTTAGGTCATTCCATTTACAAAAACACAACTTTGTCTTGGGTTGGCAACCTGTTCATCCAGTGCTGTTTGTCAACACACGAATAGATGCCCCTTTCTGTAAAGTTTCGTTTGTCTGTCTCTTTTAGTTTCTCCGTTATCACAGTTGGAAATTCTAACATATTATAATGGGGAACGCCATTTCATGACTGTCGTCAAGTCACCACGGGTTAACGTTCTCGTAGGGAGCTGCTATTTCACAAATGCGTGTTTATGGTCACATAGAATACATTTTGGGGTGTGCGTATCGCAACACAAAAATACCAAAGAAAAGGGACACCTTAATATATATGTAACAATCGGTCTGTATATCAAGAAAGTGCGATCCACGTATTTCCTGAATGCCTTTTTTTACCATCTCTTTAGTGGTAGAAATGTTAACTACATATTCGTGTTATAAAAAATTTGTATGTATATATAGTAAGTAACATTGTGACACTAGTGCGTATGACCTTTGCAAATCCTTTACTAGTTCCTCTCTGGGTCTCCTGAACCTTATATTTACCAATATCGTATCGGTTATTTATTAATTATTTTACCGGAAATTTTATTATTTTTATTAAATGATGGATACTAAAGTCTTGTGGTAATGAACTAGCAAAGGTACGATAATATTAGTGATATTGGTGAAAAGAATCGGTTAAAATATGTGCGCGAACTTTTCTCCCATGGGTGCGCTGGTTGACAGGCATACATACATGACATCGTATTACCGGTATGATAATTGTAGAAGATAAGAAAACACAAGTTGGAGAAAAGAGAGGAAAAGCAAATTTGATGGACATACGAAAAGGAAAGTAGATTGTATGTTCTGTACAATTAAGAGATTGCTGGGTAACCCACGAACTAGAAGCTTCTAAATTTGTAGGGAATGGTCCCCAAAAGATGGCCAAATATTATATTATTCAATATTCAATTTAAATAATGTAATTTTATGGCACAGAATTAAAGGGTTCAAGAGAACAAATATCCCAAAATAATAAGCAAATATTGACAATGCACCATTTAATATTTTCAATCCATTGAATAACATGCTAAGATGTTACACTGTTATGTTTGGCACACATACATACACTTCTTGATAATAAATATTTTTACTATAAATCAGAGTCCAGTGACATAAACTTAGTGATAGATTACTGTAGTTATATCTAATGCAGTTAGTAGTAACTCTTTAACACTGAAAACTTAAATTTATATTTAAGGTCCATGCGTTGACCACAAACATCAACTCGACCTATAATATCTTGTGGTTTTATAGTTTCTTCATTTTATATTTCGAACTGGACTTACGTTTTCGTCTTACAGTTTAGAGATATTCATCTTACATGACTTCTTTCTTCCTTCGAGCCTCAATATTCGTTAATATTGTTACTATTTTTTTAAATAAATTTATTTAAAGCACAAGATATCTGTACAAATAAATTATTGAACCGATTTTAAAATAACTGTTTCCCCACGCTTTCTTGTAACATGCAGTTTCGTTTTAAAATAACTGTTTCCGCATGCTTTCTTGTAACATAGTTTAATTTTGAAATAACTGTTTTCGCTTTCCTATAGCACAGTTTAATTTCGAAATAACTGTTTTCGCATGCTTTCTTATAACACAGTTTTATATATTGTACGACATGGATGAATAAACAATGAATGAATGAATGAATGAATGTATAGTACGAAATTAATTTGTCAGACGCTGTTTCGTCATTATTATGCAAGTGTGGCCATCACATGTTGAATTTTTAAAAATTATGAAAAGAAAAAAGTTTTTATTTTATACACTAAAGCAATGTCAAATTTTCAAATATTAACATCCAGTTGTAAATGATCGAAGCCGAATGTTTTATACTTTCAGCATACGAGTGTATATGAAATAGTAATATTATCAACATCGACAGCGTAGAATGCATGCATTCATTCACTAATATCTGAAATCAGTAAATTTTCCCTCTTTCAAAATAAATATACAGCTATACTATCTCTTTCATACTCTTCTTTACTATTGTGAAGCTCTGAAGCACACAAAGATAAATCTTAGTTTCATAAAAACCGAATAGCGCAAATACGCACATCATTTCAAATTAAAATAGATGATTTCTAAAGAGAAGCTAATCACATTCTTCAAAGATTACACAATACTCCAGAACAATCTCAAAGTAAAATATACAAAATAGGTAAGTTTTGCGATATTTCAACATTGAGAGAACCAAATATTTTTTTCACTATTGCTCGTCGGTAAAATTTGGGACTGGATTGAAATTACTCAAGAATTTGACTTAAGTGCTACGCGCTAGATCCAGACTACACAACCTCTCACGAAGTATTCCATGCCCCGTCTCCTTTAGTCTAGCCAGCATAACCGTGGGACTTAACACTTAGATATCATTTCATTTTTCTACGCCGACGACGCGTGTGCAAACCAGTACAAATAAACAGTTTTTTTTTTTCAATCTAACCTCCCCTAAATATTAATTTTATTTATACTAGAAGTCTTAAATCGAAAAATTACCTGCAGTTAGACACCCGATAATACACGAGGCGCCATCCATTGACACGAGTGCCCTCACTGCTGGTCTAGTGGCTAGCACGTGTCCTTTTGATGTACCTGGTCCCAGGTTTCATACCTGGTGGGAGAGCACAAAAGTTTGACAATCATTCACTTTCATTAACCATCTGTATTCCTTAGACTAAAGGCATTAAAATATTTCACTTTTTCCGTAACTATTAGCATGTCTAATTGTTATTAGGATTAGCGTGACACACAGATGTTCGCGTTTGTCATTACGCTAATCAGGAAAACAACGACTCCGTCATTAGAGAGTACCCTATTCTGTAAATTATTGTCGGAAGTACTTTTACAACATCTTTTGTGAAATTATAACCATACCTGCGTAACTGATTAAAATATCGCACACAACCACTATATTCATTGCTTTCCAATAATATTTGCAATTAATCCGGAACGTTGACATAACAGCATTTACGAAAGATTAAGCAGAAAAAAAGAGTAGCTGAATGCTAATAGTAATGTGTTCATGTTTTGTATGTTTGGTATTTTTCCTCCTTTTTTTTTATTTAAAACAAC
This sequence comes from Thermobia domestica, assembly GCF_964235325.1. Classification (NCBI taxonomy): domain Eukaryota; kingdom Metazoa; phylum Arthropoda; class Insecta; order Zygentoma; family Lepismatidae; genus Thermobia; species Thermobia domestica. Next base: position 303,278,052 of record NC_137460.1, on the reverse strand, counting down.
AAAACGGAGAAAATTAATAAGTTTAATATTATGTCGACCTATTTGGTTATGGTCAACTGCTTTGTTTCTTAACCTAGTTATTCCTCCAAAGTGAATAATTGCATATACTTTCTCCCAATAAACATAATGCTCTCCATCAGTCAATATAAGCACAACTAAGTAATTTGTAGTCACATACACCAGTTCACGGATAGGTAACTACTATAACCTATAGCGGCATGAAAATAACAAACGGACATGATGACGCCAAATCTATCCAAGTTTTGGACCCACGAACTGGAGCGATGCCTTTCGAATTTAGAAACCAGGATCCATATTGGATTAGGCTTTAAGATTCCGTTAGTGATGACTAAAGAGGCTATCAATTACTCAGACAAAAATTATTGGTACCATCAGTTTCGGTTTAGTGGATAAGGTTGTTCTTGTATGTATCTTCCAAACGAAAGTGATGTATATATCGGCTTATGAGCATGTTTGCGCATCGAACTAACCTTAATCGAGAACGACGATACGGACTGTGCCGCAGGCTATCCGCGCACCATCTCGAAGAACTTCCAACCTCAAAGTTTTCCCTAAAACATGGACACACCTGTTGTGGTTGTTTTATACAAAGGTGTTAGCTAAGTGCACAGAGATTCTTTTCCTGTGATGAAGTTGATCAATACCAGATACATATCATCATCATCCAACTTACACGAAAAGCGGAACGTTTGATGCCTAGATATATGAGCATTTCGAGAAAGACCTTGATTTTTCTAGTAAAGTCCTACTATACTCTTCAGTATGTCTATCTGGCAAACCTCGTAATACCTACACGTGCACATGCTTCACAAGCAAAATCTTAGGCTTGTCATAATACAACCGTGTATATATATTTTGCACTCCTTTTATAGCTCTACAGATTAATTTACCTCTGGCAAGTCAATGAAATGGTTCCATGAATATACCGATAGTCGTAAAATTGATTATTGCAAGTCCTGGAGGACTGCAAAATTTACCTCATGGTATGAGACTGATCAGGTTGTTTAATACCAGATGTGAGGCTGACTGGCTGGTCCAATATTGTCAGATGAATTTTTATGATTATGTTACAATATGTTGTAACATGTGAGCATCCAGATACCTTCGTTCCGTAAACAATTCTGAGCACTGCTTACATTTATACTTGCGTCTCTCGCCTGTATGAACACGAGAATGTACTCTCAATCCATTTTGATATGTGAAACTTTTATTACATACATTACAAACATACGGTTTTTCACCACTGTGAATCAGCATGTGTTGTTTCAAAGAACCTGCTCGTAAAAATGTGTTTCCGCAAATCTGGCATTCATGTGGCCGCTCACCAGTATGTTTAAGCACATGAATCTTCAGTTCCCAAGACTGAACAAACGATTTCGAACAATATTCACATATAAAAGGCTTTATAGAGTTATGAACTAACATATGTCTTTTCAAAATCCGATCCTGTATGAAACCTTTTTTACAAATATCGCAGTGATATGGTTTTACTTCATAGTGTGTCTTTAAGTGTAGTTTTAAGTTTCCCATTCGTGTGAAACCTCTCTTACAGTGATCACACTTAAAAGGTTTGTATCCTGTATGGGTATATGTATGTTCTCTGAGAGTTCGAGGATGTTTGAAAGATTTGTCACACTCTTCACACTGGAATCTTCTTTCTTTCTTATTATTCACTGACATATTGCAAGCATTTGATGATTCGCCAGAAGTCTTTAAATGCTCTGGGTCTGTAGAATCATGCTCGGAATCTGACTCTTCATTATTATCGTATGACGTCGACACTTTGATATACCCTTCCAATGTACGGTCATCATTCACGCTAAAAAAGAATAAGAATTTCGATAAGATTTTGAAACAATTGTAATGCAACACAAGAATAATTTTCAAATGCAAATTGTTTTCACATCAGTTATGTAAATCCATATTAAATAAATAACTTATTTGTGACTTATTTCTCATTGTTAAAACACCCACTGTAACAAGCACATATTAGAATTAATAAAATAACCTTCATAATATCTCACACTAATATGCAAACAAGAGTTCTGTAAAAGGTGATTTCCTGGAAAGCTCACCTGGAGCTTAGATTCCATTTCAGATCAAATCCAACGAAACAAAACCTACATAATTTTGCACCATGACTCAAGTACGTACAGCTGTTTTTCTTATGCCAACCGTTTTCCGTCTATTATCATTGCATTAGCCCTACCTCTCCTACTGATAGTTATGAAGACACTTGGATTAAACAAGATTTATGATATAATACATTATTTTCTCTCTACTTGAATCTATATCAACAATAGCTAGTAGAGCACAATCAAAGCCGATCTCTGCTTACTCACCCCCTCTCCTCCTCACTTAAGTATCTGTGTAGTTAGTGCTGTGATAATTTGGAAACTACAAAGAATAGAAATTCCTTTCAAGAACGATGCTTACGAGTTCAAATTTATCACTATTCACATTCCAACCAGTATGTTTTAGTTACAATTGTCAAAACTAGTAGTTGTATAACCAAGACGGAGAACATAAGCAGCGCGTGACATTTGATAATATATCTTACACCTATACAAGACTATGCAGAGGAATCCATCCAGCTCATTGACAGTCTTATTGAGTAAACTGTTTCAACCCATCTGACAAAACATAAACATTTTTACTATTTGCATACAGGGTGAGCCAAAAGAAGTTCTTCCGTGAGACAACCATATTCGTTTCCACTCCTGAGCCACGGGTTTGTATATTTTGAGAGCTTAAGCAACATTAAGCAACTGTTTCACACATATCAAAAAGACAAGACAATTATTTGCTTCAGCATGACTGTACATACATCATGTATGTTTATGTGTTGAATTTATAGACAGACGTTTGGAGCCGAACTGTTATTCACATTTGAAAATTGTTATTTCACTGGCGTTTATACTTTAGATTAATACACGCCTTTCAAAAACACCAAGTTCGCAAAGATTCATCTTTATATATATGCTGCCACAATTTTATTTATTATAGATGAAGTTCAGTGTCCCGTCTTATTTCCGAGGCTATACTAGACGTGGACATACAGTTTGAAGTGAAATCGGAACTACTGTAATGTGTTTGCTTTTCCACCAAGAATCAAACTCAAGTTTTACGTGACAACCACTACACTAACGGTGAGAGCTGTATTTTATTGCATTTCTTGGTTTGTGCATACCACATATTCTCTTAAGTAATATTATGATCACAAGAATGTTTGAGATGCCATCACTCCTACAAAGAAGCTTATCACTCAAACAATAATTTTACAGACTTATCTGCTACTTCTAATATTTAATACTATTTTATTAAATAATCAATATTTGTGAGTTTCTTTTTAGTGTTACGCATTGGTCGTAATCAAGTGTGTATGTGTGTGGAGTAAACTGCACTAGCGAAGAAAACGTCTAGGCATCAATGCAATGGAGTTGATGAAAATGATATTGAACCCGGTTTGTAAGTAAATATATCTGTAAACCGATTTATAAGTAAATGTAAAATGTAGTATAATATAATCTATAATCTAGTATGTCGCTAGGAACCTATGTTAAGTTCACGATAGATACACAGAAATAAATAAGACACAAAAGGCAGTCAAAATTGGCCATAACAAAGAGTAAAAATAATAATGAGCCCTAACAGAGGCTGAATGATACTTTTCGTAGTTATTCTGAGAAATGACGTTTATAATTCAAATCAGCAGAAAGCACTTTATGATAATACGAAAAGACTAATGGTTGCTAAAATTTTTTATATTGTTGCTGTATTATTTAAAATGTTAGATATCCAAGCTAATACAATAGTAGTGCCTGCGAAATATTATACATATTTAGTGGCAATTATCTCTTCTTTCAGAGAAGCCACTAAACATGCTGAACATTACATACATATAATATAATGTGTTGGTTCAAACCGTCGTGTAGTATTCTACATAAATACAGAAAGCACATATTAACATTTTTTTTTACAACTTTTGTCTCATATCAATGTTATAAAACACTGTCTGCCCATTTCATCTCCAGTCACCAGAGCGTATTAAGCCACAATTTATTTGAATATATTCCCCCGTAGAGAAAATCTTGGGGAAAGTATTTACTCGTAATTCCAAGGTATCAGGAAACTTAGATCTCTGAATTTTACAAGATCTTGATAAGTTAAAAACTGCATAAGTAACTTAACAGTGGTGTCTGCACATCTACTTAGAATACTTTATAACATTTCTCAAGCTGTACAATGTCTCATCTGATGCAACTAATGACATATTTACCTCTCAAGTGTTTCTCCATTATTATGCTTTAATGCAACAACCTTAATCTCTCATTGCATGTATGTTAATAATTTAGTGCAAATTTATTTTTTCTGGACTACGAATTTGTTTTGAAATTACTTTATAACGCTATAATTATCTCTAATTATAAAATTTTGAAATACACTATTTCAAATGGCTATGGTTTCTAGGTGTTGGAAACAGTTTACATAAATTTAAAATTTATCCGGTGCAGAATATTACTGACTCTGACAAGCACGCAACTGTTATTTTAATGCCTTACGATTATGCTCCAATGCAAAGGAAACGATTATGATAAACGCTGGAATCACAGAAGTGGAAGGAACGGAATAACTCGAGAAAACACACACGGTTTTGGTCCACCACCACAAAATTTATTTAGCAAGCGCTGGTATCAAACCAGGGACTCCACACCAAAGGAGACCGCTTTCCCATTGAGTCATTGCAGTCCGAGATTACAAGGTAATTCGTAGATCTTGTGATCGTGTTCTGTTTTCTCTTGTATATAAATCAAATTCCTTTAAGAAATATTTGCTTCCCGGGAATCAATGTTTTATTTTACAAGAAGGCTAAAAATGGGCATTACATGTACTATCGAAAGCAGTACTTTGGGCACCCACACATTCAAAATTGTATGCATATACGAACGTTTCCTTATATAACGTTTTATTCCTTTATCTGGGCTAATATAACAGAATAAATTATGCTAACCAACAAAACTAGGTTTTAAATAACTAATTAAGAGGTGGTAATAGACAAGATATTAAAGAACAAACATGTCATACAGGTTAATACAATACCATACCATGAAAATAATTAAAATCAAATTACTGCATGTTGTAGAATATAGTTATCGCAAATATTCTTTAGCAATTACCTTTCGGATAATTACTGCCGACATTCATTTATATATGAACAGCTGGAAGAAAACATCTTTATATTAACTCAAATTAAACGTAGTATTAATTTCTTGGTAGTCATAGGTTTCACTTTAAAAAAAAAAACTAATCCAAGTTTAGAAAATGTAAGGAACATATACTATAATTGAGGTATGGAACAACTAAAAAACATATTGAACACAATCTCAAAATTATTGCCAGAATTCATACTTCTAGCAAATTATGTTAAAATATCATACTAAGGTTCTGAAGTAATTATAGTAATTTAACAGAAAATGAATATTACGTTAGATAAGCTGTAAAGGATATTAAATAAAACGGATGTTAAACAGACGTAAATCGGTTCACAAGTACACTGAAGGAAACCAAAGACACTTCCAGAAGGATGGCTTTGTCATATTTTGTATGGAAGCTTAACTGCAAACAGTAACTTGACACAAAAAAGCAGCTTGTCATAAAAATTCGTATTATAGTGGTAGCTCACGTAACAATAGCAGGTGATTAAAGCTGACCGAAAGCGATTCCCCCTGTCTCCAGCAAACATTCCTTTCATAGACGACACCCCAATTATGATAGGAATAAATGGAACTGAGTAGAATGCAAAAAAATTGGAAAGAATAATGTACAACACATGATCAGTTATCGGTACATTACAAAATTGTAAATAAGAACGGCAAACAAAATGATCGACGGGAAAAATGCAAAAAAAAAAAAAAAAAACTTTTACAAAAATAATCCATATTTATGGTTGTTAAAAAGGATGTTTCGTACCAGACTCCTTATTATCTTCAAGAGAAAAGTGTGTTCATTACAGAAAGGCGACAAAAAAACAGACACTATCGAAATTTGGATACAAAGAACAATGAAGATTATAACGTGGGCGAAACCAAAAAACAATAATTGTGTTAAACCAGTGAAGCAAAAATAATAATATTGACGATATTTTTCAACAGGAAAAGAAGTATAGCAACAATTGAGCAACAAAGTGTTCTGAAACACGTAATAGAAGGTATGGCGGAAGGAAAAAGTATGAAAAGAGATCCCAATTGATATCTGTCAAAATTTGGGTCAAAATCAAAGTTAAGAACGTAATGCATGAAAGCGTTTCATTTCGTTACATGATGATGGTCATCGTAAACTATTTAATTGTATTGGTCTAATTCAAGCATATTATCTATCTTAACTCTTTCAGGTACAAAAAGAAATAATTGCATTGAAATTTCCCTTTTTAGAATGATCATTTAGTATAAGATCAAATAAAGTCAAGATTGTTGAATTTGGAACATCACTATTTTTAGTTTCATTGAGAAATGACATTCAGAAATAGGACATAAATCGACATATCCCCATAACAGCAATATAGACCTTCAAACTGAGCATATCATAAAACTACAAAGTATATTCTACCTAGGTATAAAGAGTTCAACAGTTGCGGAGAAGAAAATGCATGTAACATCACCTGTTTAAACATTTTTAAAAAAATAAGAATCGCAAAGCTTATATGTTTATATATTGACGGAATCAGAAATGAAGCATTGATTCGAAAACGTCACGTGCAAGTTTTACACTTACCTTTTATTTTCTGTTTCATTAACAGTGTCCTCTTCCAGAGATTCCTCCATCGAAATACTTAAGAAATTAGTCGCATCATTGCCCACGTCATCATTATCGTCTTCCATGACTTCTTGTTTCACTTTGATTATTGTATCCGAATTTACATCTTTTTCTTCTGCAACAGAATTATCTTGGTCTTCAGAATGTTTCTGCGTATTCGACGCACGCACATCGCAACTAGCCAGTTTTTCTCTGAAAAAGAATATATTTTACTTCGGTTTTCAGTTTAGCTTACCTTTCAGCCGAGTCTATATGAGACGTGGACCTACAGCTTACAGTGAGATTCGAACCACATGACCTTCCGCCTGAATCGAACACATGTCTCCCACGTCAAAGGTGCATACGCTAATCGCTTATCCACGAGGGAGCTCAGAATACATGTAGTGATCCTCTTCATCCAGTAGAACGCTGCATGTTTGCGTAATACACCTTCGAAAACTTCGACACTTAAACATTTTGACTGAATAAGTTACACCAAATGCTCTCTGCTTCATATTTTCAATTTAAATCCCTATTCTGACATCACCACAAAAGTTCTAACTATAGAGGAAACATCAAATAGATAAATGAATCTCAAGACTATTCAACATTAACTAAAAATATGTATATGAGGTAATTTCAAAACAAAAACGTCGGAATGTATTTTTCTGAAATTATGTCTCTTACGAAATTCTTCCTTAAATGTACGGTAAAACACTTCCCGACAGCAACCTATTTCTTCAACGATTCTTCTTTCTATGTTCAGACCACTTTATTCTACAATTAAGTTTTCTGAAACATTTCAATAATTTTATTTCTATTAAACATAACTGTAATAGACTGCTAGTGTTTACTAAAATGTCTAAATTTTAAGTTTTAGGAGAAATAAATTGATTATCGCATCTGTTTCGTGACGCGTAAGTTCTTGAAGAAATTGGTATTTGTGACTACATTTAAGGAATTCTATTACCATTTACTACTGATCAATTACAAATATTTATTTTGAGAATGTAACATCTGTAACAAAAGCTAGAATAATTCGTTTACAAGTATTTAGAAAATTTATGCCGAACAAACTAATTCATGTATTAATTAAACAAGTTAGAAAAGTATATGAACAAAAGAAGTTTAGTTTATAACATTTATAATAATTCTAAATTACGAAATGTGCACTTTACATAAAATTAAACTGTTATAAAAGTACTTGCCAATAAACAAAGTACAATAACTAGTAAAATCACAAAATCGTAGTGTCATTAATTTCGCAAAGCGAAATTGGTATGCACTCTCCTTATATTATAAACTAATTAGAAATACGAACTCAAGAATTTGGTTCCACAACAATAATTTATATTGTTCAAAAAAGAAATCAATTTACCTACTTACTCTTCTTACTATCTTAAAAAAATTACTGCTCGACTTTTTATAGCCTATGTAAACTAAAACTTGCTTTGACGGAACTGAGACTAAATCCTATAGTTACCTTCCATTTTCTGTTCGATTATCACTAAAAGTGACTTTGTCTGCAGATTCTTCCACTGAAATGCTTAAGAAATCTGTAATATGATTTCCCATGTCATCACTATTACTTTCAATTACTTCTTTTTTCACCTTAATCGCTGTATCTGGACTTCCATCTGTTCCCTCCCGAGTAAAAGTATATGGTGTTCAAAACGTTTTTCTATATTTTTGTCACGCATTTTTGTCGAAACCCCTTCATTAGCAGGGTAGTAATCATTCTTAGGCACCTTTTCCTTGAAAGACAAGGAATAGTAGCGATTACTGGTTTCAATCCATAATCGCTAATAACGTGTACAAAAATAATTTCCCATATGTTACTCTACGAAGTTTTTATAAATTTTGTCACTACGGTGTTATGCACAAATGGATTTTGTGACGTTAATGTTCACGCCCCAGGAAATCACCAGTACTGGGTAGCTTGCATAAGCATTTTCCCGTATAATAAAATAATTCTGCCAGAGGAAATGCACACCACCGATAATTAAATTGACCAGCACTGATAATTTACAGTGAGACAGTGTAGGAATTTATTATTTACTTTCTTATACCAGTACTATTATCAACTAGTTTACTGTACTATTTCTGCAACAAACAAATTCGATTTTCAGTCGATAGCATACAACTTTATTTCAACAAAATATATGACAACAAAAACAAGTAAGATGGCTTACTAGATATGTCTTCATTAAAATAGCCACTTTCATCTCATATGTGTTTAACAAATGTATTGTTTTCTTTTCAATTTCGTTTGATATATAATCTTAATTTTAAAGCTTTCTAGAATAATGGTACTTCGATGTGCCAATATGAAATTTCCGCAACTGACTTCTTCTTTTAAGCATTGCTGATAAATTTTAAATAAATTAGTAAACGATGTTCGCAGCAACTAATACTAAAATTTCAACATATCTCATTTTCTATGAAATGTGCTTTTGTATAATGACTCTCAAATATTTACGTGAAATTAGATAAAATTTACTCCAAATATATATATATATATATATATATATATATATATATATATATATATATATATATATATATATATATATATATATAATTCGCGTAACATGCACACATGTTCATATAATTACAAAACATATTGACACATTTTCCACGTTCTTTAACTTTTTTCTCCTTTCCACACTTAATTTTGATGTTTCTAGTCAATGATTAGATTAAATTATTTTAATTAAAACCAAAACGAAATTTTTTGACGTGTCCAATTTTACTACAACTTACCAGTAACGTTACTTGTCTTTAAATACAAAGCTAATGAGCTGATTCGCAGGCAAGAAACCCCCACATATAACATGCCATCGAACTAGTGCCATAGCGGTGGAGAATTTTGCAAATGTTCGCTCTAATAAGGAGAGCATCTTAGTAACTGTTCCCATCTAGCGATTATTTCTCCAAATTTAAGAGCAGAGATTTTGTTTACATCCTTGCTTTACAAAATCTATATTATTGGACTAAAGTACATAACAATTTTCAATTAAATCTTTCTATTTCGCTAATATAAACATACAAGATGTAAAAGAAATTTTAGAAAATAGAAAATAGTGTACAATAAAAAGACACAAATTAGGATACACTCCGAAAGATAAATATCTGAAATTATAGAGGTTAGCATTTGTTTTCAATTCCAAGACACTTTGTGTTGAAACCTATTAGCTTCATTCTCACAGTGCTACAATGCACTACCTTCTGTTTAGTACAATTTCTTTTTTCAATAATATGTTTATTATTTAACTCAATAAATAAGCAATCCTTTTTGAAATATCTAAAAACGGATGTTCTACGAAAAACAATAATCGCTAGAGGTAACGCGTTTTCTTCCCTGATCTATGTGCATTTGATAATTTTAAAGAGTATGCAGTATTTTCTATCGCAAAACAAATTATAAACATATATTTTCCAAGTCAAAAATTGGTAAGAAACAAAAATCCATCATGATCACATCCACATGTACCGACGATTCATGGTGAAGAAAATGTTTGTGGATTAATTAACTAAATCGGAAAAGTTTCCAAATTCAGTGATTTTTACAAATTATAATATTTACAAGAATATCATATGCTAAAAATCGTGGCAATATATAAAATACACTAGTGTCACAATAAGTTGAATAGCACTTATGCTAATAATAGAATGGTAATAAAATTTGAAAAATCGTAATGTTCTATGCATTAGCTGTAAACTACTTAAGTAACATAATAAAATATGTGATTATGTAAATTATTACTTTACTTGCAGTCCATATATGTTCTTCTTTCCTTCTAAGATAAGAACATTGATTCGGATAAAATTTCCTGTAACCTGAAAGAACTGACAGAACAAGGAACGAAATTATTTCCATACTTAGAAACGGACATGAAAATCCATTACTTACCTTTCATTTTCTCCTTCATAATCATTATGAATGACATTTTGTTCTGTAGAGTCATCCAAAGAAGTATTTAGAAAAGTTGTAGCATCATTACGTATGGCCTGATCACTATCCTCGACTACTTCTGTCTTCACCCTGATTACTGTATCCTGAATACCAACTTTCTCCTCTGGATGAGGAACATCACAGCCTTCAGAATCAGAATCTTGCACTTTTGTTGAACTTTGTTGGTCTTCAGGGTAGTAACTGTTGTCAGGCAATTCTTCTGGCAGATAATCTTCGCTCAATTCGGTTTTGATTTTTACAAATTCAAATTCCGCATCCATTGCAATGTCTCATTATAATTTAAACGATTAAAATTAATTACGATATCTCCTGTGAAAGAATAAATATTGCTTGAATGATTTTACTGGTTAGTTCAGCAATAAATAACAAAAAATACTGCAGCGTTCTATGCAATATATGCAACGATGTAAGACCAAAATCATGACGGTTTAAATCTTCAGTCATACTGCGTGTCATACCATGTATAGTTTGCACAAGAATAATTCATATGGTATCTTAGTATATACGAGGGTCACTACGAAAGTTTTGAGATACGCATTATTGTGGCACACTATTTGAATTCCAACAATTGCGTTCGGTACTGGTATCCAGAGCGAAGAAGCGAAGCAAGTTACAACTCGCCTCGCTTATCGGCGTGGCCGTATCGCCTTCACTTGTTTGTTGATGTGAGCAGTATTCGGTTGTCTAGAATGGAGCTCGAAAGGGGACATTTTCGGGCAATGATCCTTTACGATTTCAAAAGTGGTTTGAACGAGACACAAAGCCTTGACCGTTTGCAGGGGGTATTTGGGGACCTTGCTCCTCCCCGTGCTACAATTTTTCGGTGGTTTGGTGAATACAGAAGAGGCTGCACAACGCTTAAAGATGAAGAGAGAGCTGGACGTCAGGCAACAGCTGTGTCAGATGAAAACATTGCCGCTGTGCAACAAATGATTCGAGAAAATCCTCGAACAACTTTCAAGGACATTGAATCTACAGTGAACATGGGATCACCAGGAGTAACAAAAATTCTTCATGATCATCTTCGGCTCAGGAAGATTTCATTAGCATTGGGTGCTTCACACTGACTGAACAGCAGAAGCGCATGCGTGTGTAATGGTGTGAAGAAATGCTTGCAAAATTTGATGGAGGCAATTCTCGACGCGTCTCTGATATTATTACTGGTGATGACCCTTGGATCAATCAATCTGACGCTGAAAATAAACGCCAGTCTACAGTTTCGATTTTTCCAGACGACAATCCACCCACGAAAGTGAAGCGACCGCGAAGTGTGGGGAAGAAGATTGTCGCAACTTTCTTCTCCAAATCTGGCCATGTTGCAACTGTTCCACTTGAAGAACAAAGGACTGTTACTCAGTGGTACACCACTGTTTGCCTAAGAGAACTGTTACTGAAGCTTTAGGAATGGCGTCCAAGAACTGGATTGCGTGGGATCCTGCTTTATCATGACAGCGTGTCCGCACACACGGCCAACATCACAATTCAGTTTTTAGAATCCACGGAGGTCAAACTTATGACTTATCCGCCGTATAGCCCTGACCTGGCCCCGTGTGATTTTTTCTGTTCCCCAGGATGAAAGATCGCATGCGTGGGAAGAGATTTTGCAGCCCTGAAGAATCTGTAGTGGCTTACGAGAATGAACTTTCAACACTTGAAGAGAAAAACGGCAACACTGCTTCCAAAAGTGGTTTTCGAGGATGCAAAAGTGTGTACAGTGTAATGGTGAAAACTTGGATAAAATGTGTTAAATTGATTTTAAGTATGTAAGTTATTTCACATCTCAAAACTTTCGTTGTGACCCTCGTATATATTCGCTTTACCTGCTGATTCGAGTAGGTAGTTAATGTATAACAACCTACTCGAATCAGCATCTCTACATGGTTTTGCAAAATCATTTCACACCAAGAAACATAATTTCGTTAGTTAATACTAACTAACTGAACATGAATCTATAGCCTTAACTTGCTTTACCTTGTGTCGTCATTTAACTAAACTTGTGAAGGTTAGTCTTTCATAACGAATTTTTCGTCCGTTCGTTTGTCTTGTCAGCAGATACAAGACAGATATGAAAATCTATTATCCTAATTTAAGACAGGATATAATGTTTCCTCTGGTTTTTGTAGTTAAAATTACTATACCACAATACGTATGGAATTCCGAACATACTTTTTAACTTATTCTTCTACTTTGGAAAATACACAACGAAATTGTTCCAACAAATTACATATCTTTTTAATATTCTTGCACCATATTATACTAATAGTTGTAAAGGTGCATTTCGTTTCAATATCGGTGGAGTGTCAAGTAGTGGATGGGATCCCACTTTATATGATGTATCCTTCTCATGTAGCCTCGATGTTCCAAAGGACATTAAACACTCCAATCAAGTACGTGCATACATCGATATACGAATAACACTAACTACTAAGTAGTAAGTAAAAGAGTTACTCTTAACACATATTCAAGTTGGCGTTGCCGACTGGTTTTGTATTGAAGCACGACATTTTCCAGTTACTGCCACTCTCCTAACAAGCCAGAAATGGCACACGTGTGGTGTTTTAGTTTCGCTTTGTTGCCATTTCTTATGTCATTTCAAAAAATCTCAATATTTTAATTACTTGTAGAAGTATTTTTGTGAATATATATATATATATATATATCCAAGCGCTTTTGTCTAGCAGAGCTAGGAGCAAGGTACTAAACCAATAAAGCAGTAATGAGATGACCAGATCTCTCCCTCAGAATATAAAACTATTTAACAAGGTTATGAGTATTTGGGTGAATTCGTAGAGTGGATAAGTTTGCAATAAAGATTAGAGATACCACATTTACAAATATCGTTTGATTACGGTTTCATTAGCCAGATATTCCACATACAAATTATAATTTATCTGATATAAGATTTGCTGGGTGTTGTCACAAGTTTGAAGTTAACCAAGCGGGCGGAAAATTCGTCGTGCAACAACACATTTATTCATATTAAATGTTGTTTATCGTTATTCGCTTTTCTTGGAAGATAGATAGAGAATCCTTGGATGACACATACAGGGTCACACATTGTAAAAATGAAGTTCTATCATAGATGGAATACTAGAAGCTAAAGAAACGAAGGAATCAGAGTTACGATGTTCAGGGGAACTAACTTTACATTATGGTCATGGTCTTATATTACTCGGAATAAAAACCAGGCTTCAAGTGCCAAGATTTCTGCTGACAAAGGGTTGCTCATATGACATTCTAGGTGAAGAAATGAGATTTCTAAGTTTATCATATGTAATAATTTTTGATTCAGTCTTGTTACGAGTACTTCTAAATTATAAATTATATTATAGCTTTGTATTACAAATGTACTAGTATATAATAGTTTTTTCTCTCTGGTATGGGTAGCTAGTTAAATCGATTTCAGAACCCAATCAAGTTATCACCCGGTGGATGGAGAGACAGAAGTTAAAAAGGAGAGAGAATATTGTTGATTTGGGGAATACAGGGTATTAGATGTGCCAGAAAATTAGGTTTATCAAAGTGGAAAAAACTTTTTGACTTTATTACCTTTGACTCGATTTCTAGAAACCTCGCATGGATAACTATTTAAAAATTCAATTTTAGCGCGAAATGAAAATTCTTTAAATACTGGATACAGACTTTAATATAGGTGGTACAACCAAATCAGTTATTTGGCAAATAAGATATATCGGCATTATTGAGGTTGTTATTAGAATTTAGGTTTAATAATGGGCTGATTAATAACAACGTGGTTTAGACTAATATGTGCTTGAAGTTGTCTTAGTTCTAGCTCCATGTGAACTTAAATAATGTAATGGTTCTAGTCTAGAATTAGTCTTAGTAATTGTCTATCAGGTGAGATTTAAATAAAGTAATGGTTATGGTGTGTATCACGTCTTAATAATTGTTTATAAACTGACATTTCAAGAAGGTAATAGTAATAATGTGTAACAAGTCTTGCTAATTATCTATCAAATGAGACTTGATAAAAGTAATGCTAATGGTGCGTAAAAGGTCTTAGTAATTGTCTACTAAGTGAGATTTAAATAAAGTAATGGTTATGGTATGTAACAAGTCTTAGTAATTGTCTATCAAGTGAAACTTAAATAAAGTAATGGTTATTTTATGTAACTGTCTATAAACTTAGACATCAAGGAATTAATGGTCATGATGTGTAAGAAATCTTAGTAATCGTCTATCAAGTAAGACTTAAAAAAAGTAATGCTAATGGTGTGTAAAAAGTCTTACTAATTATGTACTAAGTGAGAAATAAAGTATGATTATGCTGTGTAACAAGCCTATCAAGTGAGACTAACATAAAGTAATGGCTATGATGTGCCAATAAGTCTTAGTTTATCAAGTAAGACTTCAAGATAGTAATGCTAATGGTGTGTAAGAAGTCTTACTAGTTGTCTACTAAGTAAGATTTAAGAGATTCTTCGGCAATTAGGATATAATAATGTTTATAGTTAGTTTTAACCATAAAAAATTGCTATGTCATTTTTGGTTAATTGAACGCTACGACACTCTTCCATTTAACAAAATATGCTATAAAGATTAATGTGTAAAGGTAATGATGACATCTTGCAACATAATTTCAATTTGCTTTAATTTCCAATCGATAAAAACTTTTGATGCCTTAGATTTATTAATAAGGAAAGGTATTGAAAAATATTTTATAGCAAAATTTAAATAATTTTTCATTTGTTTAACACACTTTCATCCAATCAGTATTTTTGCATGTGGATATTCTACCTCTATGTGTATACAAACCACTATTTATATGTGCATGTTAGTGCAAGATATTATTCGACGTTATCGTCATCAAAGGTAACGAGTTATTTATATGCATTTCTAGTTCGATGACGATGCACTACTGATGTTCTTAATCATCAATCATTTTGCTCATGTTGTAAACACCCGAACACTCGTCACTGCATTTGAACTCGTATGGTAACGATGTATACGTAAATTTGTGACTAAAGAAAACATAGTGGAGGAACGAAACAGATCTACCTAGGCATAAATATTTTTAGAAGTTAAGCTATTGAGACAAAGCTTAAATATCCACTTCCGCTTCATCTATAAGATAATTTACACTATTGTCTAAATTGCTCAGTGCCACCTACGTTTTGGATATAAACTAGCACGTTCCGGAGCTACGATTGGAAGTGAAGCACGTATTCAAACCCGCCGATAGCCTTACATATTTGACGTTACCTCCAGGAAATTTTCATGTTACATAAAATATAGATCGAATAATGAAAAGAATTAGCACACTTTACAACGTAATGCAACTGTTATTTGTGAGAAAAATTTTGTTCAAATGAAATGGTAAGGCACACGCTTGTTAATTCGAAAACTCAAAGTATTTTAAAGTTAGTGAAACTACTATTCCCGCTATACCATAATCAGATGTCCCGGCCAACTTTGTTGAAAGCTATTCCAGTCTTGTTTTAACAACTACCTATTATAAAATAGAAAATTAAAAATGTATATTTTATGTAACGAATTAAATGTGTACTATATATGTTTCTGAAAAATCTTTGAACACAAAGAAATGGCTTATGCCAGCGTATGGTGACAATTTCTCACTTCATTTTTTTTTTTATTATTTTTAAAACATAATTACGTGAATCCTAGTTTTTGCTTTTCCACACGCTTCTCGTAGCCTTGCAGCCAATATCAAATAAGGATATTGTTACAAGATAAATGTTTTGGAGATAGGTATTCTTCCAATTAAACGCAGGAGGTGCAAAATAAAATCTTATGTGTTTGACAAATTTACATTTCACCTAGTCATTTCTCATTTTAGAAAAATAAAATATTATTACATACACATGAGAATGTCTTCAGATAGAACTTTTGAAATATTTCATATATATTTCTTTTTTATCTACTTGTGTTATATTATGTGAATTTTGAACATGTCATATACTTTTATGTTAGTTGTACGGAAATATCTAAAATTAGTACTTTTCAGAATATGAAATGTATTTAGAATTTGTGTTCTCTGATATTTAAATGTGAAATATTCAATACGTCAAATTAATACACAATTTTAATATATTCGTTTACTCAAGTTAAATGATAGTTTATAAGTAGTTGTAGATATTTTATCTATATCACTTTGTATTTTGCTCACAAATTAAGTATATTCATGATCTGTGCTAGATATTGTAAGTAATAATCATGGCATACAGGCACTTGATAACCAAACAACGCTACATAATCGTAAAATATATTTAGAAAAGTTCATATTTGATTTACAGAATATTTTCGTAAATATGTCTGTGAGATATTACTTGTTTGTAAATATTTTGTCGTCTGATTTACATTATGAACGAACAAAAATAACAAATTATTAGTATGTTACTCTCCAAAAATGTTATGAATAATTTTAAAGCAAATATGAATGCAAATACCAAAATAATATTTAAAATATAAGACTTTAAGGACGTGCTTACATGCCGCAGGCGAAACCTTGTCCTATTGCGATAACGGTTGCACGATATAACAAACTATCGAACCATTTGTGTCACTAGACTTTAATGGAAGCAAAATGCCTTAATGAAATGAAGTTTTTCGAACGACAGTTTCCAGAGTTCATGCTTCCTATTCAAACTTCAGCAAATATCCTATCCGACCAGCATCTATAACGGTACAAAATCGTTGTAAGTGATTACTATTTAACAGAACACTACGCCACTGCTTCCCTTATCGCTCTGGACATGATTTGGAACAGTTTAAAAAGTTCCGAAGATTAAATTGTGTTTCTTAAAGGGAGTATCTGAGATCATTCAAAGTTATTTTTAGCTATTACTTCAATACGAATCACACATCAGTTCCAGTTTAAAACGAAGAAAATTGTCAGAACTATCCCGAAAGTTTAGTCAGATTTCCCGAGAAGAATATATTGGTCTTTTATGCAAAAGTGTTATGGTTAAAAAATAGATGTTTAATGTCATCCAATTACTAGTGAATTATAGTAATGTGTATATAATCACACGCAAGCAAAAACAATAGTGGTATTCTACATTTTTCTGATGAAAACAAACAGCGCTTTCTTTCTGTCGCTCAGCTGCTCGCACGGAGGCACATACTAATACAGGATTTTACGGTAAGAAGTTCGAGAGGGAGAGAGAGCAGTCAGTGCTATTGCCTTCACCGAACAAAATGGAATGCAACAATACGAAAACTCACTAATCTACATCAACGCAAAATATAAACAAATTAAATTTTTTAACCAATAAAACTGTGTTATTGATAAAATAGATGGTGATATTCATCAACAGACAATATACCATGAAGGAGGATCCTGTATACCTAAGCTAAGAATTCAACTGCAATATTGAAATGTCATCTTTACGTGTTTTATTTTCATTTTGAAGATTAAAACTCATGAGCTGTGTCGTATGTTAACAAATATGCAAAATATATTATTTGAAGATGAAACGGTATAATTATTTCGGTATGCCAAAAAGCTTGATGTGCGAAGTTAATGATGTTGTCACCTCGCAACATAATGTCAATTTACTTTAATTTTCATACGAATTTGTAATACCTAAGATTCAGTAATAAAAAAAAGTTATTTAAAACATTTTATAGAAAAATGAAATACTTTTTAATTCGTTTTGCACATTCCCAACTAATCAGTATCTTTTGCTTGCGAATATTTCATTTCTGTGTGTACAAAATATTATTTACATATACATGTAAGTGCTAGATTTATTGTTGGACTTAATGGCCTTTCAAGCAAAGGAGAAACTTATATGTTTTTGTTTTTTTCAGTTTGGTGCTCTGTTCGGAGTACTGATATTTTATTCACCAATCAGTTTCCTGAGGAAGTAAACACCCGGACACTGCACACCGGTCTTCGAAATCCTATGTGTATGAGGTACATGTAAATTTGACTTGGCTAAAGGAAACAGTCAGCAAACAAACCCAGATCTTCCTAAACCTAAATATTTACAGGAGTGGGGCTATTGAAAATATATATATATATCCTTCGAGTTCACCTATGAGACAATTTGTAGCACTGCCTGAATTACTCAGCGCTAGCCACGCTTTGGATACAAAATGGTGCGTTCGGAATCAAAGCACGGATTCGAGTCCCAGCACCTTTACACAGTACAGATCTAGTTGTGAATCATCTACAATTTCATCTCCCCAATTCAAATTTTTATGATCTGCATGTAAACTTGTATCCTACTTTTAACCAGCAATATACCGTTGCTGCTAACATAAATTTCTGATAATATTACCTGAAACAAAGTACAGCTTTTCAATAAATGTATAGCTAAATAAAATTACGTAAAAATCAGACACGAATAGACAAATGCATCAAAAAAAATGCACAGCGTATGTAATTTGGGAAAGTTTTAAAAATACAAATGTTTCAACAAACTATTAAGTACATATAACGTTAAGGCTAGGTTAAAGAGAAACTGGTATCATATTGCATCCAAAGAAAAAATAACAGAAGTTGTACTGCGAACTGCCTATTAAAATTGTCAGTCGCAAAAAATGCAATAGTCATAATAATAAGAATTTAGGAAAACGAATTCGTCGATTTTTTTTTTTTATTCAGTTCTGTAATACTCCAGAGAGGAACATGAAGTAACAAAATTTGTAAAACGTGTGCAGGGAAGGGTTCTAGAACACTGGTCCCCTTCTCCATTGAGTTGTAATAAGACAGAGAACGTGCCCTGCAGGGCTTCGAACCCGCCTTCACTCGCTCGGCTTTGTGAATTAAGTATTGAGCTGTCGTACAGAAAGGTACCAAGCTACTAACTTACATGGGGGACCTGCGTTCTAGAACCTTCCCTATGTGCAGGGCAACATGAAAATACTCAAGATTTAAGGTGATCCACAAACACTACGGCCTACTCTGAATTCACATAAATAGGTTCTCTGCTTTATCATTCATCGAATGTCATACACGGCACGTATAATGGACGGACGCAGAAATGTATGAACATGAACTGCCTGCGAAACATTTATCAAGGTTACTATTACTTCGAAGATAATTTTGTATCTCACTGTCTTAGGAAATCATGGCATTACCGTTCATTCACTTTGTATGGTGGTTTAATGATTTTAATTCACTTAAAAACGAGAATTAAAATGTAGCTTCTTTGAAATTCTTCAACTGATTTCAAGAATATATACTAGTAAAAATTAAAACACACATGAACCACTTAGTTGCTTACTACAAATCAATTAACTTAAGGTGATTCGACATATTTGAGAAGTAAGTACACATGTAATGTTCTCCCAATCGTCTAGTGCTTGTTCACTGTTTAGTTTTTATGCTAATTGTTGCTTTGTGTGATTTTCCTTTATTTAAAATAAAATAATGGATTTTCCATCAATATTCATAGCGATTTTTCATGTAGCTGAATCCTTAGAAGTAAATTTTTCTCTCTTTCACACCTTTTTATACACATCATTATTAAAGCTCACCGTGCTAACAGCATCTTCAGAACCTACTCAAACGCCTACCACCTCCTTTCCGATGTTACAGACTAACGTATTTCACATTTGATACTTCCCTTTGTGTTCTTTTTTTTTTCTTTTATCTTAGCGTCAGCTTTAAAAATTCTGCTAACCATCTTGTCTCCTCTCGTCAACTACTACAAAAATAAATTGTGCCTGGCATGGTTTCCTCCAACGAAAATGAAGTTATTATCTAGTTTAAATTTTGTCATCAATCACGATACCTACGGTGACGTAACCTAAACGAACTTTTCAAGGCAGGAATATAATTAATATAGGTGAGATAAGGAATTACACAGCAAAAGTGTTTAAATACTGTTTAGTGGAAAATTTATAACTTTTGCGACTACCTATGCACACAGTCATAACCCTATTCGGCCTTAATTTCATCCTACTAAGCCAGACATGCTCCATAAAGTGTAGACATTAAATTGCGGAAGAAGCATTGTATTTACATGTATGTTTGTGATAGATCTCAAATTCACCTGTGTCCAGAGGGCTTAATTTCATGTCAACAAGTAAAAACATAATTATGAAGGATGTAACCAATTTAGAACAATTTACATAAATGTTTGGGGTAGCATTCAGATCTCGCATTTGCGCGATTATTCAACACAAGGTACAGAGAAGGTAAAATACAAACCTTTCAAAAGACGCCTAAAAGATAAGTTACTACCTTACACTGACATTTTAAAACAAAGATGCATATATTTGTTGGACTCTTTTTATAGGACTACAAATATTACCACTGCCATTGTTTATGTATTAAAGTTATTAATTTTCACGCACCAAAATTTTAATACATTCTTTGCCAATAAAGGAAACCTTCACTGTCATAATAGTGCTAGATATAGGGAAAATCTCCACATTCAAAATCACTGTACAGCATTGTTTAAAAATTGTCCCATATACTTATGTCCAACATTATATAACCTAACTAAAGATATTCATAACATTGAATCAATTAATGTATTTAAATCAGTTACAAAGAAGTATCTATTGGAAAATTGTTTTTATTCAGAATGTTGTTTTTATTAATTTGTAGATGAATACCTGTTTGCTAAATGCAGCTTGTAGATTGTATAGTGTAATTTTGTCTCATATAACACAATAGCGTGGTGTTTAGTATGTAATAACTATTTCTTTGTATTTATTTACTGACGTGTGCGATTCATACGCTCGTTTTCCTTCGAGCTTCACGTATGACTTATGGATGAAAATAAAATGAAGTGAAATGAAATTAACACAAAACAACCATAAGAGGACTTCGTATGTAAATTATCACAATAAAACAACTATAAACTTTTCAAGCTTACCAAAAGGAATATGAGAAAGTAAATCCAAATAATCCTGCCCATTGTCCTCTCTCATCTGTACTCGCCTGTTCTTCCGTTTCTTCCGGTGCGTAATGAAAGCAATCCCATTCTGAAGCATACCTAATAAAATATAAAATTATTAATAAAATACAATGTTTTGAATTACGGCATTTCGAGCCGAATTTTGCTGAATTTATAGCCATGCCCAATACTGCGAATACGGTGAGTTAATGTGATTAATTGCACAGCAGATATGTTGGCCGAAATATTCGTAATGAATATTTTGGAGGTCCAGTTCGTTAATTTTTATTCTGAAGCGGATTGTTACGAGACTAGTTCAGTCACGTTGGTGTCACGTTATTTTAAAATAGTTAGAAATATTTAAATATATATTACAATAGTAATGTTATTGTTGTTTAGCCTGTGATGGGTATAGGAGGCTTCTCCCCCTCAATATCTAACGTAATTTATACTAACAAAGGAAGTTCGGGAAAAGCACACGCCTGCAGAATAAATAAGCATTTCACATGAAGGACCAATTCATACTGATTACAACAAGCTAATAAAATTTATGTACGGTTGAGAACTGTTTAAGAGATTGAACTTGGAACTTCACATGAAAAACTGAGTATATGTGCATTTAACTAACTAACTAACTCTATGGAATATGGAACCCGGAGGTTCAATGCCGCGTTCACAAAAGCTCTCCACTGACTTCTATCCTTAGCTAACTGCATCCAGTTTCTACTTTGTATTCCAATCTCTGCGAGATCCATCTTAATATTGTCCTCCCATCTGCGCCTAGGTCCTCCTAATGGTCGTTTTCCGATTGGTCTTGCAGTCAAGACTTTGAAAGCGTTTCTACTTTCTTCCATTCTAGCTACATGACTCGCCCACAAAAGCCTCCTAGACTTGACGACTCTAACAATGATGAGTAAACCATATAAATTATGTAGTTTCTCATTATGAAGTTTCCGCCATTCCCCATTCCCGTTCCTCTTAGGTCCGAATATTCGTCTCAGGATCTTGTTCTCAAATACTTTCAGTCTATGTTCTTCCCTCAGAGTAAGCGAGCATGTTTAGCAGCCATACAGACTGCTCAGCCGGAATTTCGTCTATACCCGGAGATTTGTGTTTCTTTAATTTCTTTATAGCGGTTTCTACTTCTATTTGGTTGGGTTCTGGAATATACAGTTCTTCGGTGTGTGTATCCTTCTCTCCACGCACACTAGTTTTTGGTTGCGAGTTACGCAAATCGTCAAAGAAATCTTTCCATCTATTTAAGATGCTATCCGTGTGAGTGAGAACTGTACCGTCAGATTTCTTTAATATATAAGCACGAGGTTGAAAGCCTTTCTTAAATTCCTTGATTCCCTTATGCATATACCGTATGTTTTTATTTTTACTATTATCTTCAAGTTCCTTAATGTTAGCTTTCAGAAAATCGCGTTTCTTTGTTCTAAATGTTTTGGAAGTTTCCCGCCTGATATCTGCGAAATTTTGTGTAGTCATTTCATTCGGATTTTGTAGCCAGCGTAATTTTGCCTGTTCTCTCTTCTGTTAGTTTTATGCATTCCTGGTCGAATCATGGTTTTCTCCTATGTATTTCCGCGTGTCCCAACTTTTCTTTTGCTGAAATTTTAATGCTATCTCTAATTTCAATCCAGGTATCCTCAACACTAGTGCACTCCGAATCTTCTAAAGCCGAGAATCTATTTGAAACTTCAATCTCGTATTTCTCACTTACCTGGCTCTCTTCTAATTTCTTTAAATGGGATCTCTCCGTTTGCGGACAATGAATATTACCTTTATCCAATGATAACCTCTCACGAATTATCGCTGCTATCAGGTAGTGGTCAGTGTCACAATCAGCCCCTCTAAACGACCAGACATCAATTATGCTAGATTGCCTTCTATATGTGCATTTAAATGCATTAAATACATTATTAGCAACGAATATTGACGTACGAATTTAAATCCATCAGAGATAACAAAAAAAAAAACTGTTTTGCAATAACTAACGGGTTTGTTATTTAATATTAGTCATTATATTGTTCACAATGATGATAGTTTAGAGCTGAAAATTGATCACTGTTGTTGAAGAAATCGTGGAGGCAAATCACTTCCTTGCACCATGAACACCATGTGCAAGTACGTTGAATCCGTCAAGAGAACAGTTCATGTAACAAAAGCGGAAAACAAGTTCGACGATTCGAAAGATATATATATTTTTTCCTGTAACCTGCCTCTTGGAACGCAAACTGAAAGAATCCAATGTATCGCGGTGATCGGAACTGATTTATTAACATGGACACGAACTTTATTTGATTGTTTCGTTGGTACATCATATCATCGGGATGAATATGTGTCCCACTATGTACAAATCTCCTGCCATAGTCTTTGATTGATCGGAATCCAAACACATCAAATGATTGTACAAATCGTGTGCAGTTCTATGGTATATTCTAACCATTATGTCTTTGCTATCCGTCATCCAACTTGCAATGGACAATTTGTCTATGAATGAAATCCAGTGATCAAGCAGTACCAAGTTCAAACCATCAAAGCTGAACAATAATGGTAGCTCTCCATGAGGCGCAATCCTGCATTTACCGTTGAATCTCTCGAAAAGTTCTCATTGTACAGAAATTTTATTAGCTTGTTGTAATCAGCAAAACTTGATCTTGAAATGATATGCTTAGTTCTTATGCAGGCAAGTGCTTTCTTCCGAACCTCCCTTGTCAATCTTGCCTTAGAGTGTCATTAATGTCTATTGTTTCATTTGCTCCTATTTTGTGGGAACGTTTTGTTGTTCAGTGGATACACACTTCGCTAGAGTAACTGTTTACTACTTCCCCCTTTATTAACTTGTTCGTATTAAAATAAATTTAATATAAAGGTTCAGTATTCAATTAAATATAAAGTTTACTTACTGACTTGTATTATTTCTCTCACTCCAGAGAGTCTTTTGATCCCAAGTTAATATGTACTTCGAGATGGTGTGTTTTGTCCTTGTTGCGAGTGAGTTGTTAGCATACTTCTGTGATGATTCATGGTTTTAATTGTGATTGATTGGTGCTGTAATAATTTACAATGTGTGACACATGTTGCATGTGTGCTTGTTCTGAGTTAGTCAGTCATGAGATATTGTTCGCAGGTGATTTTGTGTCTGTATGTGGGTGTGTGTCTTTCCGAAGTGAGTATTTTCATATTGCGAATCATTTCTTAACGTATGTGTTGTTTCATTCGCAATGTGCGCGAGTTGCAGCTCGTTATTTGAATATCGAAATAGTGGCATTTTAATTGTACTTTTCAAAAGAGATCGATGAAAACGAAAGTGGAAAGGATTGCGTCATTGTCGTGCTACTACTGTTTGCAGAGCACGACCTCAAAATAGTTCGTTTCTTTTTGCATTATTTCGTTCCTTTCTGCTATTAATTTTAAAGATTTTCTCTCGAAAATATATTTGAGTCATCATTGTTTCATAATACAGACCAAAGTTTCAAATTTTCTTTATTTCAGCGGGATACCAACTTAATAATTTTACTTTTTTTTTATCTAAGGGACTGCAAGTTCACGGTTTCGTCACAATATACAATCTTTAAGAAAAAACATTTTATAGGCACTGCTGATTAAAACGGTACAACGTATGATCCGTGTACAAGTAATAAAAGAATTAAATAATTTCTGAACATTAATTCCTCTTTATAATATACTTCCACTAAATAGAGTTAACTCCTGTATCGCCGGACCAATGTTAGGAAATTTACCGGGTAAATTAGAGAATTTATTTTGGTTTTTTGAGGAAGAGTGAGTAAAAATCTATTAAGGAGATTAGTTGAAGTTTAGTAAGTGGTGGTTGTTGGTTGTTTCTGATATGTTCAGATAGTTTCAAATCACTTGAGCGTTTGAATAACGAAGGTTATAGACACGCGCGTGTTAACCACAGCATCAAAATTATTTGTACTAGTGATGTTTACAGAAAGGAGCAAGAAATTTTAGGTGGAAAACAGCTGTTTGACCACACATAAGTAGTGGAAAACAGGTAGCGACAGATCAAGTATAGTATACCAGCGTTGGGGAGGAAGAAATAGCATTTCGAAGATCATTTAGTGGAGTATTTTTTAAGGAAAGGAAACCTCCCGCAACAATTTTACATGATTTTCTACTCGAAATTCGAAAAGTTTACAGTCCTCTGTTTTGAATGTAAGTAACTTCTAACTCAACCTACGCTAAACTAACTAAATAACCTTACTTAATCTACCCTAATTTAGTATATTTTTCGATTTTTGCTTAGTCCGGCGACATAGCCCAAATGCCTATAATTATCACACATTTATATGCATAGCGATCTATCGACATAACGTACTGTAGAATGTGCATAAAGCGTAAAGGGACAAATAGAATATCGGCTTTAAGGCATTTCAAGCGAAATTATAAAGACAAATACTAAGCACTACTGATTGCGGATATACTTTCAGTCTGGAAGAATTTTTTTTCTTTCTTAGGACATTACATTCTACGAAGTTTAATACTTTACATTTTGCACAAGTATTTTGTTTGTTTGTTTGTTTGTTTTTAGGATGCGCATGGTTTGTATGAAAGGTATGACTGGCAAAAGTGCACTTTGAGCAGAACATTCATAGGAGCCAAAACCTACCTTAACGTAAACTGACCAAACCTATTACGTACAAATGACATTGAGTCTATTCCTCCAATTGGCAAAAACTAGAACACAGGTTCTCCTTCCCATTTAACTGTAAAAAAGACGGAAAACAATTGGCCCTGCGGGGCACTAACACGTCTTCACTCGCTAACGCTCGCTCGGCAACATTATGTGAATTAAATATTAAACTTTGGTGCAGGAAGGAACAAATCTAGCTACTAACCTAATGGGAGACATGTGTTGTAGAACCTTCCCCGGTCAATGTTCCGTTAAGGGGGTCCAGTGTCTTTGACATCATTTCTTTCTATTGATTTTCGTTTGATTACACAATATAACGTTATATTAGGAGGTTCTATTAGGTTAGGTTAGGTAGGTTAGGTTAAGTTAGGTCAGGTTAGGATAGGTTAGCTTAGCTTAAGGGGGTCCAGTGTAGTTTTGGACCCCCTTAACGGAACATGGACCCCTTCCAATGCCACATCCCGTGACAAAAGTCGCTTGTTCTGATCAAAGTGCACTTTTACTGTATTTTTATATATAGCGTATGTCTAAGTTTCCTGGGCAAGAGCATACATTGTCTCGAACAGTCTTTAATTTGCCCATTTTATGTCGAGAACAGAACCCAAACTCTTACTACTACTACTAACACCACTTATACTATATGGTACCGGTTCCAGTCACTGTTCGGCACAACGTAAACTACTAAAAATAGATAATTAAGAATGGATTCCATACCGGTATATATACGATGTCCATAACTCCATACGTTTGAGAAGATGGATATATCGTACATAGACTACATGCTGTCCATAACATGTTTTTCTTCTATAGATAATGGAGAACATTCCGTCGTGCAGTACAGATCAATAGTATATGTAGTAGTAGAAGTAGTACTAGGAGTAGTAGTAGGAACGAGTTAGAAGCCCCGCAGGACTTTATGACTTCTGTTCTCGACATAAAATGGGCAAATTAAAGACTTGCATAAATTTCTCTGTACATTTTACAATCTGTGGATCCGTATAGTAACACTGCACCCATTCCGTTTGCGTTAAGGCAAAGTATAATTTGCGATCAATGGCACAGGAGTTATGTTTCGCAGAATTTGACAAAGAAGTATATCGATTTGAGTGGCATATTAAATCATCTGAAACGAAAAGTTTTTCCTGCTTCATTTTTTAACCCTTGTACTTATTCCTGACTAGAGGGGGGGAAAGTTCGTAGCTGAAGCACAGTAATAAAACGGTACATAATCGTTTGTTTGTTAAGTATTATCAATTATTTATTTACCTGTATTACTTTTGATAATTTAATTATCTTATATCAATTCAATTTCCACGAAATTTTATAGAAACTTCTAGCAAAATATGGCTTGCGAATATATAGCCTTACTATTTACTTCTAATATTTCGTTTTAAAATAAAAATGAACGAAACAGTTTTTTAAAAAAATACAGAAAAAGCAAGTCTTTAGCAATAAATACCGGTACGTTTTCGTTCTTAAATATAAGTTAAGAAAACATCTGTTTTAAACGCAAATATTAAACTACGTATAGAATAATATATTTCATGTGTGTGTGTGCGTGCATTTTGTATTTCTCTTTTTCAATATTTGTTGTCAAAACTTACCTAAAATATCATTTTGCTAGTATTGTTTCGTTCTGCTATTTTTATTTTTGGATGTTTGGAAATACACTGTGATTGGTCAATAGCCAACTGTTTCTTGTAGGAAGGTCAGCATTATAGAGAAATTACAAAAAGAAGATAATGTTATTTAGGAAGTTAAATCAAAATGCATAGTTTAAAAACTAAAAGAACAAAATTAAATAGTATTAGGATTTAGATTTCTGGGCTTTCGGCATCAAAGGCCATTTAGCCCTTCACGTTTTGAGGGATGATGTCCCTCGGCGAGCACACAATCCAGGGAAAGGGAAGGAGGGAAGCGGCCTGGGACCTATAAGTTAGGTACCACCCCGGCATTTGCCTGGTGTGAATGAGGGAAACCTCATTCAGGGTGGCTGGCCTGAAAAAGCGTTTCACACTTTTTCGACCGAGTGCCCCCACCGGGAATCGAGCCCGGGACCGCTCGCACAAAATTAAATATGGTACAGGAATTGGAACTTCGTTATATTGTTTTCCAATATTGCCTACAGTAGAAGAATGTCGTGATTAATTTCGCTTTTTAGAAATATACAGTATCTTTTCTGTTCTCCCATGTAACCTGGCTGTACGTAGCCCTGGATTTCATTCTCAGTCGAGGAACAAAATTACTGATGTTAACACAATCATTACGATTGACCGTACTTGAATTAAGGGCAGGGTGCGAAATCATTTGAAAATGGTGTGAGGGAAGAAGTTCAGCGATCCACACTAATGCTTCGTGGAGCCTCCAAAAAATTGAAATATTAATGGATTATTATTATTATTATTATTATTATTATTATTATTATTATTATTATTATTATTATTATTACTAATAATAATAATAATAATAATAACAATAATAATAATAAATGTTCAAACTAGTCGTCATTGTTATTTAAAAATACGGCATTTATTCCGAAGTTGGGCGTCCGCTTTCGCCACGTTTTTCCGCTGTTATCTCCTTTACACACTTTCTGAAATTTGTTATTAGGTTCATTCATCCGTGCTCTTCACAAACTTTTAAAAGATTTTGCTCGTTATCAACGTATTGCTTCACAAATGTTAAAACTGTTAGTTCATTGCCCTTGTACAATCGCCATGTTGATAACATAAATGCTCGTTTCTTTCCCACAATGCAACTGTTCAGTTACCTTGCGCCAAGTAGTTCCCTCCGCTCGCCGTATAGTCCCATGTATATAACCGCTTATATATAACAAATAAACAGATTTTTCGAGACTATCATGTATTATCAAGCACACAAACGATCAAATTATCCATATCTTTCCTGTAAACTTTAAAAAATTTGCTGGGAACGGACGCCCAACTTTGGAATTTAACCCAAAAATACTTTAATGTTATTTATTCATTTACCCAAAATTGGTAACTTATCTACTGCATTTAATATACACTTCGGTGCGTATGATCAACACCCTCTTATAATGTAACTCATTATAAGAGGGTGTTGGTATGGTCCGGGATTAGACCTAGACTCTTTTGGGAGCACAGTATCCTTGTGTTTACCATCATATTGAAGACTGCATTCACGAAAATAGCGGTAAAACCGATGTCCTAACCAAACATTAGAACTACTAACTTGAAGCGCTCCACCTGGCCAGCCATAGATCCTCATGAGCTGTAGAGTCAGAGTAGCCCTATAGTTTTTATTGTTTTTTATGAAATTTTCGTTTCTTCGCTACGTACGTAGTGTTTCAGTTTGATCGTTCAGATACGGTCACCTTTGTAAGTCTAAGTAATACTATGTATCTATATTGTATTATTTGCAACAATATATTATTATAAATAAGATATGATTTCAATACAAATACTTGATAGACAACAAAAAGCCGTGTTGCCTCAGTGGTAGAGCGCTCACCTCAGGTGCATGGGATCAATGGTTGGATCCTAGCTAGCACCAAATTCTGCTTGTGGTATACAAACAATTGTGTGGGAGGTTTCTCGGGATCCTCCCGCTTCCTTCCACTATCTTAATCTACCATTATAATTCGTCTCATCATGAAGGTCTTCCTTAGCCTTGGTGAATATTCGTAGGACGTTAAACTTTAGAAAATAAAAGCGCAAACGCTATAATACGATTGATTTGCTGATTTAAGTTTAATTACCCTTTTCAGCATCGAGGCTATGAGATGTGGACCTACAGTTTAAGGTGGAATCCTAACTACGGTAATCGTTCAAATTTTTGTAAGGCGCTTCCACCGGGAATCGAACCCAGGATCCCGTGCACCGAAGATGGTGCGCGGTTGCTAGCCA
This sequence comes from Thermobia domestica, assembly GCF_964235325.1. Lineage (NCBI taxonomy): Eukaryota > Metazoa > Arthropoda > Insecta > Zygentoma > Lepismatidae > Thermobia > Thermobia domestica. Next base: position 303,247,875 of record NC_137460.1, on the reverse strand, counting down.
CTAGACGACCGAAGAGAGCCACAATAATACGAGTATCGAATGATTGTGTTACTGTATTTATAGGTCTAAAATATAGTTTGCAATAACGTATCTTACATTAGAGAAAATTTTTAAGATTAAATTTCACTTTCTTTCCGTGTGTAACGAGAGTTCAACATGTGATGGCCAGAAGAAACCCACGTATGAGCAGCAGTAATAGCATCCCATAATTTTAAAGGAAATCCACTGAGTTTAATTATCAATAAAGATTGCAAAGTACTCGCCAACATACGGTTTCTTTCGGAACTTTTAATATGAACAACACTGAATCCACGTTCACAGGCAGCAGTTGATAATGGTACAGAACGAACTTTCCGCGAAGGCTTTAAGAACTTGAAAATCATTTACCGACTTAGAACCTGACTTGTACCCTCTCCATTCTGACACTGTAGAACACCCGCATGGTCTATTAGCTTGCACGCTTGACTTCGGTTAGCGTGGTCCCTGGTTCCACGGTGGGATACAGCTCAACGACCAAAGTGATTCTGATTCTATTATAATCAGTAGGTCCACGTCTCCTTTAGCCTAGCAGGCATAGCCGTGGGACGTTAAACTAAATCAAACCAAATCATTCTGACACTGCAGTATCAAGATTCAATCCAAACAATTAAGCTGCTTTATATACGTCTACGTTACCGTATAAACCACTCAGGCTATTACGATCTTTATTTTCAAACATTGAAAAGCACTTTAGCACATCATTAAAAGTTCCACTTCGTCTATTAAACCCTGGATTACCTGCCCCCTTATTTGATCAAATTCACTATCATCACTCCCTGTATCAGATGCTTGTCTGCAGTGCACTAAATACTTATCTTTACAAAGACTTTGGTAGACATCATCTTTCATACGCATTTCTCTCAGAGCTTGGATTGTAGGGTCAATTTTTTCTCTATTTCATTGTACAGAACTGCTTCCATTTGCATCGTTTTACTAATATTAGACAGAATGGACGCAATATCCAGAAGAAAACCGAGCAATAGAATGTTCTTTTTCCCCAACAGTTTTTTTTTTGTGTGTGTGTGTGTGTGTGTGTGTGTGTGTGTGTGTGTGTGTGTGTTTGTGTGTGTGTGTAAATACCACTCAGTTTAAAACTGTCTCTGTTGAAGTGGTCAGTATTTTCATACATTTTCATACTCCAAAAGTAGGAATTGCATTGTACAAGAAAATTATGTAAAGACTGCCAATAATGCATCCTTCTCGTTTGAAATCCAACGTATGTAAAACAATCTTTTGATTTTCCTGAGGCATCTCTGACTGTCGCGATACTTTTAAGTGTTGCAGATGTAGACGACTTACTGAACACCTTGTAAAGTTCGCCTAACAAACATTCAAAGTTGTGAACAGCATTCACAACACCAAAAACTCTTCCAGAAACAAGATCAATTCGATGTGCCATGCAGTGTACGCTAATTAGGCACGAGTTGACATTTCTTCTAATTTGAGCAGAAACACCTTCGTTTCTCCCAGTAAACACTGCATCCCCGTCCGAACTAAATCCAACAAATTTTTCTTTAAGATTAAAAATATCTATGCCATCTTCGGAAAATGCTTGAATAATTTTCTCTTCATGGGATTTTGCATCGGCATTTTCTACAGGCACTAATTTTAAAAACGACAACAAGGTTTATTTTCTTCGTCCACATATGTTCATATAACAGCAATTGCTTATCCGCAAGCCTGCTTGTAGATTCGTCCACTGAAATTGAAAAACAATCTGTTTGTTTGAGAAATTTTACCAATTTTGCATGCAACTGCTACGCTAGAGAATAAAGGTCTTCATCTCGTCAACAACCGAAAAAGTTAAACACCTGATCCTTTAACAAATATCCTACTTTTTTTTTTTAACAGCATGCATTTAAAATTATTTTTTGCTTGAAAATTTTCATTATAAACCTACTTATATTTTCGTATTAAGGTGTCCCCCTTTACAGATTTTGGTGAGGGGGAAAAGCAAGTGTAAAATTTTTGGTGGGAGGGAAATCCCTCCCGTCCCCCCCCCCCGGGATTTCGCACCCTGATTAAGGGATATCGAAATCCCTGGTGTACGTGGCTAGATCTAGTGCCTCTAGTTCACGAAGTCCTTGATTCGAACACTAAAGGAGCAGTATTAAACAATTCTCCAGGTCTTACTTTAAGTGCTGTTCTAGTTGCTATCAAAGAATGTAAATAACTATGAGTCTGGGAATCAAACCCAGACCTTAACGAGACGGAAGCTTGAGGACTACTATTGCCTTCTCTTGAATGTTAGCCATAAAGTGGCGGGGGGAAATGTAGCTTATTTTGATATTTCTATTCCCTCTCTGCATGGGCGTCCGCAGAAATTTTACGCAGGAGAGGCAACGATTGTAGTTTTATTTTCTTTCTTTATAAAATTAAAAAAGAAATAGTCTTTTACATATAAGACTCATCTCCGAATGGAAGAAACGAGGAAAGTTCTGTGCAATGAAATTGTACAGACGCTGATTTGTGTGGTAGCTACCATTCCGGAAATCTAGGCATAGTTTTCAGTAAAGGCAAATGCTTTTGTACTTTTCTCACAACCTAATATCATATACTATAACTGGTATTTTCAAAATAAAAGTTGGAAACGTTTAAAAAGATGGAGAAAATATATTTAAATTAAATACAATGTGTCTGAAATTTATTTCAAATCATTAACCTGAATTTAATGGAATGGAGGTGGTGGCCTCCTCTTGTTCCTCCACCCCTTCCGACTCTTTCGGACATCCATGCCATTCTCTCTTAACATTTGGAGCCGCAGTAGCTCAGTGGTAAAGCGTTCACCTCTGGTGCTTGGGGTCCCTGGTTCGATCCCAGTTCGCCCAAGTGAACTTTGTGGTGGAAAACACTGTGTGCGTGGGTTTCTCCCGTTTCCTCCTACTTTGTTCATTCCACCATTTCATTCATTTCTCATCATCACCGTCTCCTTCGCCTAGCAGGCATAAACGTGGGACGTAAAACTCAGATTTCATTTCATTTTTCTTAACATTTCAATTGCTTCATGACCGTGTTCCAGTGGACAACATTATACATTCAAAAATGGTTATTTCCTTTTCTTAGACTCAAAAACTAATAATGAGAATACAGGTTTACGCTTGCATTGATATCCGATCGGGAGGTCCCAGGTTGAGTCCGATGGCAGGCCATCTTTGGCATTTTTAGTTTTCTCAAGCTCCACTAGACGAATATTGGGATAATACATTAAAATTTAGGTTCTTCCCGCCTTCTTTCCATTGCTGTTGATTGTTAATGATTCCATTGTCGTTTCCTCTCGCGTTATCTCAGATTTATATAAATATCGGTATACAATAATCCCACACGTTTGAGGATAGGATCAATTTCCTGCATGTTCACGCTCCATTCGTCATTACGAAGTTAACCATCTCTGAAGTAAAGTGAACTCGGCAACATTATTTGAAGAGTAATGTGTTCCATACAGTAACAACAAAAAAGACTTCGATTACTTTCCGCATATATTTTTTTTTAATATTGCAATTTAAGTTTCATAATTTGAGGGGGAGCCTCCGCACCGCAGCATCTGCGGGGATAGCCATCACTGTCTCCTAATTTACAATTTAAAATTTTTAATATCTTGTAAAACAGATATTAACTGATAATAAATTTCATTTGAAGCAGTGTTTTATCCAGACTTGTTAGAGGGAGAAGTTTCTGCCAAAAGTTGTACACTGCTCCCCTCGTTATTTTAAAGATCAAAGCGTACCTTGTAGAAATATATTTTACTGTATCGGTATAAGTTTCAAATTCAAATACACCTGTTTTCGGAATAATTTTTTGGGGATGGGGCATTTCGAGCAACACATACACATACATACATGCAACACATACATCAATCGTCCTCACGAAAGCTACCGGTACTAAATTCGGGCACTTCCGGAACACTGTGCCTAATACAGTTTCTGACGATGGGGTATTTCTAGCGATTGCTAAGCCTGAAGTTTGTGAAGTTGGCCTACCCAAATTAGCTTACCCACTTTTATCTACATGAGCCGTAAGTTCCTCGTTAGTTCCCGTTAGCTTTTACTAAAGTTACCTTAGCCCCGCGATTTTAAAGAAATTATACACAAAAACCCGTGGGTAGGCCAACTTCACATGTGAAGTTGGAGTACCCAACAACCTTTCCCACATTTTTCGACATCAATCGTTACATTAGTTCTTACAAAAGTTCCGTTAGTTCCGTGATTTTGTACAAATTAGAACATAAACAAAAATGTGTGTTTAGGTTAACTTCACATGTGAAGTTGGCGTACCCAACAAGCTTTCCCACATTTTTCTACATGAATCGTTAGCTCCCGTTAGTTCTTACTGAAGTTCCGTTAGTTCCTCGATTTTATACAAATTAGAGCATAAAACAAATTGTGGGAATTCTAACTTCACATGTGAAGTTGGTATACAATACAAGCTTTCCCACATTTTTCTACGTGAATCGTTAGTTCTTACTAAAGTCACATTAGCTTCGCGATTTTATACAAATTAGAGCATAAATATAATTTATGAATAGACTAACTTCACATGAGAATTTTGGGTCAACAATTTTTCTCATATTTCTCGACATGAATCTTTAGTTCACGTTAGTTCTTACAAAAAGTTCCACCAATTTCGCTATTTTATACAAAGTAAAGTATAAGTAAAGTTGGTGGGTAGGCTGACTTGATATTTTAAGCTGAAATGCCCAAGCAGTTTAAACACATTTTACTACATGATTCGTTAGTTCTTCTATAATTCCCTTTAGTTCTTACCAAAATGCCGTTAGTTCCGCGATTGTATACATATTAGAGTATAAATGAACATTGGTGGGTACGCTAGCTTCACAAGTTGGCGTACCAAAGAAACTTCCGCAAGTTTCTTGATATGAGTAACTAGGTCTTCGTTAGATCTTATTAAAGTTACGTTAGTTCCGCACTTTTATACAAATTCTATGTAAATGAAAATAAACCCTTAGCGTTCCAGATGTTATTTTCCTATGTGCGTGCTATAGCATTTTATAACATGCACATGGAAGTCACTGGAACTCAAAGGGTTAATGGGTACGCTAACTTTATATGTGAACTTGGTACCGAATCAATTTAAATGAATCGTTAGTTCTTTTCAGTTGCCGTTAGTACTTACAAAAGTTAGGTTAGCGGTACTTTTTGTAAGAACTAACGATTCATGTCGAGAAATCTGGGAAAACTTGTTGACCCAAACTTGACATGTGAAGTTAGCCTATCCATTAATTATATTTATGCTCTAATTTGTATAAAATCGCGGAACTAACTAAACTTTAGTAAGAACTAACGGGAACTAACGGTGAACTAACTATTCATGTCGAAAAATGTGGGAAAGCTTGTAGTGTACGCCAGATTCACATATGAAGTTAGAATTTCCACCCATTTTTATTTATGCTCTAATTTGTATGAAATGTGGAACTAATGGAACTTTTGTAAGAACTAACGGGAACTAACGATTCATGTCGAGAAATGTGGGAAAGGTTGTTGGGAACGCCAACTTCACATGTGAAGTTAGCCTACCCACACATTTTTTAATGCTCTAATTTGTACAAAATCGCGGAATTAACGGAACTTTTGTAAGAACGGGAACTAACTATTTGTGCCGAGAAATGTGGGAAAGCTTGTTGGGTAAGCCAACTTCACATGTGAAGCTGGCCTACCCATTAGTTTTTGTGTATAATTTATTTAAAATAGTGGAACTAACGTAACTTTAGTAAGAAATAACGGGAAGTAACGAGAAACTAACTGCTCATGTAGATAAAAGTGGATAAGCTAATTTGGGTAGGCCAACTTCACAGACCTCTAAGCCTGCCATATTTTTTTTTATGAGAATAGGGACACCTTCGATCCCCTCCCCCAAACAAACTTTTTAACAGAATCCAATGAACTGTACCTCTGATTATGGACAACAGTATAATAGGCGAAAATTCCGTAACGTACAGCTACTTTTCTCTCTTCATTCCCTGGAGTTAATTGTACGGAATGAAGATTTTATAATCCAACTACAAAAGAATCGCATTAAAAACTCAAGAGATGACATAAAAATTTACAAGAAAACAGTATATAAAATCTCGTTTTATTTAAATCACTGCTTCAATCTACTTTCCATATTCTTCGCGCGTTTAGTAATATTTATTCACATGGCTGTATTTCCCGAAAATTATGTTTATCAGTTTAATCTGATGAAAACTTAGCTGATTTTTCTCCTTGTGTCGTGTGTAATTGTTAGGGCCGAATTTACATACTTCTAAGTCAGATTAAAGAACAATTCTGTGCCCCTAGTGTCTCTGAAAAGATTTTTTATAATTCTCATAAACTTATCTAATGTCTCGCTGGAGAAAAATCACCCATCTTTCCTATGCTTGTACATGCAGGAGTACTCGAAAACATCTTATGTTTACTTGCTTTTTGGTGTTGAAGAATGTCCGAGTTTCCACGACGTGCAATGGCAAAAATAGCATTGCAAATGTTGCACTCAGCTTTGTAGTTCAACTTGGTTGCTTTCAGAAATGGGTATTTCTCCTTCCAATTGAAAGAAAACGTTCACTTCAGTTTAGGCATTCTTGTTGATACAAAATTGGAACATTTCACTTGTAACGTATTATAAACGACAGCTCAGCTCGTGCATTTTATCAAAGCTTGGAGATCCTCTAGCCTACCAACGGATAACTGCACTTCTGCGCTGCGACTCAATTTTTGGTTTGTTCGCTAACAAATCGAAGAGGGTGGTGTGATAACTTGCTCGAAGCTCTTATGTTACAGTTTATTGTTCATTCACGAAATAGAGAACACTCAGCCAATGTCAGAATTTTTGATTCTTTACTATTCGAATAAGATTATATTGATATGAGACGGGATTGAAATACGGAACATTTGCCTGTCCCAATTAAATTTAAGGGGACGCGGGACACTCGGGCCCAAAATCGGGGCTGTCCCGTTTTTTTACGGAACGTATGACAGGCTTAGCGATTGCATGCATGCAATATATATACGAATCAAATCATCTTGATGAAAGAAAGCGATAGAAAAGATACTGACAATAGCTAGTGGTTGGCATGTATATAGATCTGATCTTGCATTTATGGACTCCCCCTCGTATCAGAAACTCACTTCGTTGAATAGTGTCGTCTACCAGGTAGTAGCACTGAACGGTACTATATATATATATATATATATATATATATATATATATATACAGTGGCGTATTTACGATTTTGTTTCGGAAGGGGCTTTGCTAACTTTCGGGGGGGGGATTTGCCTGAAAATGTGAAAATTCTGCAAGATATTTTATATACTTTACTATAGTAAGTAAGATTTCGGGGAGGGCTTAAGCCCGGAAGCCCTCCCCCTAAATACGCCACTGTATATACAGGATGTTTATATTGGGTATTGTACCGGAAATGCATTCTTTATATGTCAATAAGTATGCATTTTGGTATATATATATAATATAAAGAATGCATTTCCGGTACAATACCCAATATAAACATCCTTATTGAGTACTTTACCGTGGCTCATGCAGTTTAGAGTTCAATTGCTACCTCGACATGCTTCGAAAATGTGTAGCATATTATCATATGAACTCCATTTTATTTAGTAAGAGACCAGATAAAATTAGTAATCTCATGGCTTCATATTCAAGAGAATAATTGAACTCAGGTGAAAAGAAAAACTTTATTACAGGTAGACCAAACACCTACGGATTTAGTGTGTTCGTTCCTAATAGTGAAACACTCGCAAAAGCTAAATTAAAGGTTTCAGTTGTATCTCTAGATTTGAATCACGCTTCAAATTTTACATTTTAATAGTTAGAAATAAATTGTTATTAATGGGAAATAGAAATACCAAATTTCAGTCACACACAATGGTATATGCATTAGACAAAGGAAGAAAATATCTTCCAACTCAATTTACAACAATCAATCATCTTAAAGTATGGAACGTTTATAATAAAATATTATATGCATTAATAATGTAATTTTAATCTACATTATTACATATGCTACGCCATTAGCGTTGTGTATTACAACTTGTTCACTAATGACAATAAACAATTCTACATAACAGAACTGAGGAATTATCAAATAGAACTCGTTGAACAAAATAGAAAATTCTTTGATCAAACTTCTCAAATAGTTAGATACATACCGGTACCTATTTTCTAACATCAAAGCCACAAATTTAATCCATATTAAAACCTGGGTATATTTTATCATTTTCTGGATAACATATTCTTAAGTTATGAATCAAATTGCCAATAATATTTGAAAATGCCATTTTTAAATTTAAAAACGCTTGTGACATACTAAAATATAAAGTTGGCACGTATGGGATTTTACTGTGAGGAAAGTTAGTAATTCCATCAACATAACAGAACGGAATAGGATAAGTGAATAACGTCTCTAAATTGTCGTCTAGGTAACAGCAACTGAAGCATAATAATTCACGGTTCAACAATTTATATACATACACACACACATATATATATATCCGGACGTGTTGAGGGAGATGTTAGTCATGTTTGCTGTTTTTATCCACATATCTGTAGGCCTAATAAATGTTACATTTGTTGCGCACGGGCGTAGTGTGGTATGTTAGAAGAGATTGCTTACTCATCAATGTTCCTTTCGCTCCCCCAGGTAAGACGCGGCCCGTGTGACACACCAATGGAGGTGCCCGTGACCAACGTTACCACCATCCAGCGGACATGCATAGAATAATGAAGGGTGTGTATGGTGTGAAGTGTGTTTCAGACAAAACAGTATGAAAGTGGTGTCGGCGTTTTCGTAGTGGCATGGAGACACTGCGCGACACGGGAAGGTGACGAATCATATTCCTAATGAGACAGTTGCTGCTATTGAATATTGCATTTAAACTGATCGACGGGTCTCCTTGGGTGCTATTACTGCTCAAGTACAGGTGTCCAATGGCAGTGTGCATGACATTGTGCGCAACAGACTTGGTTACCGGAAGGTTTGTGTTCAATGGGTCCCCAAGTGTTTGTCCCAGAAACAGCGCGACACATCAGAATGGGAATATCAGTGAACCATTTACGCGATATCAGAACGAGGTCGATGATTTCCTTGGAAAGATCATTGCCGGAGATGAATCCATATGCCAACTTTTTCAATCGGAATCCAACGTGAGAGTATGCAGTGGAAGCATGCAGGATCGCCTAAACCAAAGAAAATCCTCTCCACAACATTAGCTGCTAAGGTCATGCTGACTGTGTTCTACGGGCAAGGGCCTCTGCTAATGGAGTTCCTCCCCAAAGGACAAACAATAAACACCAACAAACACTGCAACTTTCTCCGTCGGCTGGGGCTAGCAATCTTGCCAAACACAAGAACTTTTGGCGTCGTGGAAGTGGGACGTGCTAGAACACCTGGCAGTATAGCCCTGACTTGAGACCCTGTGATTTCCATGTTTTTAGCCCACTCAAGAAACACCTCCGAGAGCACTATGGGCCAGATGAAGTGCAACAAGCTGTGACAGTGTGGTTCCATATTCAATCCAAGGAGTTTTTCCATGACATTCTTCTATCAAGATGGAATAAGTGGCTCAACAGTAATGGTCACTATATATAGATCTAGCCAGTAATAAAGTCTGTACATGAAAATGGACCTTTTCATTTGACTGTACCTGATATATATAAGAATAGTATTGTAATCGAAAGAATATTGTAATCCTTACACGAGGGCATGCCTACGAAATTGTAGGGGGTTTAGCGCTGGTTTTCCTCATGAACGCTTCAGAAGGGTGTGTTGCTCCTACACGCTGCTTTTATTTATAAATGTTAAAAATAAAACATTCAAACGGGAAAAATTTCAACGATTTCGGGTCCAGGCTTACCCCGGTCCAAATCTGACGTAAGCTTGACCAAAGCTCTTGTGGAAAACACAAGTATTGCGACCCCTGTAATCCGATCCCTTGTAATTAAAGATAATGATAAATATACTGCTAGTATTTACATGAATCGTCCAAGTACTAAAAAGTGTTTATCTCCTTTTATTAAGAAAGCGATAAACTATAAACGGGACGGATGAAAGGATAAAAAAAAAGTTAAGAAATGGAACACCGTTAATGGACAGATCAGCGAAAAGTGAACAAACAAGCTGCTTAAGCTAGAGAACATTGCATAGTTTTGATGTCAATAGAAACTCACGCCTACTAATTAAAAATCGAGTTGTGTCATGTTGGGGTTTCCTACATGTCACTGAAGAGATCAGATCCTGACAAACATATAGAAGTGGCTACAATTAAAAGTAAGAAGTCAATTGAACTGCTTTGAACTGTCACTGACTTTAACTCACCAACGCTATCGGAATTTATTACACCGTCTGAAAGTCCGTCCCTATATTCCTAGCCTTCTTCGCCGCTTCAAGTGTCAGCATTTCGGCCCCACTAGCATGTCATGTAGAGCAAGATTAGTTCTTTGTGCGAACTGCAGTAAGGAAAGTCATAGCAGGCCTTGTACCGCCTCCAAATCTTACTGCGTGAATTCAAGAATGAGTATTTAGCGTCTTCGAGGGGCTGTCAGCTTTTCATCGAAAAAGATGTATCCAGGAACTCATGATTGTAGAGAAGATATCTAGTGTCGAGGGGAAGCGCTGTGTTAAGAAAAGCATTCCAGATTCTCTTTCTGTTCTATTCGCTTTAGTTGCGGCTCCCTCGCAAATCCCTAGTGACAAATACCTGACTTTCCCACAGAAATTGAGCTTGTTGCATCGGAAAGTACTCAACAAGAAACCCTAGTCACTGCATCAATTAGCAAACCTCCCAAAGCTATCCGTGTCGTTCATAACAATGGTATCAAGTTAACACCATCTAATCGTCACTTGCCATATATTGCTGGCATTAAGTTACTCCAGCATTTACGTCGTCGTCTTAATGACCCTCTCTCACATGAATCTAAAATCTTGATCAGTTCGCAAGGCACCCTCAAGTTCAATGAAAACGGATGTGGCGAAACTCGAAATGATAGTAAGTGGATAGTAATTAGCTCACGGGCAAAGCTTCGAATTAAACGTTACTTTCCAAATGTTATTACAATGGAATCTTAACGCCTTCAGTTGTCATATAGAGGAATTAAAGCAACTTATCTGAGCACTCATCAAATATTATCTGCTTGCAGGAGACATATTTTTAATCGACGTATTTTTTTTTTTTTTTTACCTTCTTTCACTCTTTATAAATGGTAAGCACACTGATAGTGAAGCTGTTGGTAGTGTCGCCATCGCTTTATCGGACAACTTTAATTTCAGATCTATCAGTTCTAGTTTGCAAGCTGTTGCTGTGAGAGTAATTTTTCCTTTCCCGATCACGATTTGTTTCCTCTACATTTCTTGATCTGAATCATTTACGGCAACCGATCATCTTCCATCTTTGTCATTAAATCGAACTTCCTGTATTGATTGTTCCATATTTGAACACGTGCCATCGCTTTTAGGACTACATCCGCACAGAAGGAATGGTTGATTGGTTATTGACTTCCTTAAGGATTCCTTATTCTTAATATTATTAAGATACTTATTCTTAATAACGATAATCCTACGACTACTTCTGAATCCTGGATGTATTGTTTTCTTTCATCAGTGTGACCCTCGCTGGTTCAACTTGAAATGTATACCCAGATCACTGCGGCAGTAGTAATTTCCCAATATTCACTATAGGTTTAATTGTTGCCAATCTGAATCATATCAAACGCTTCACTATAAAGCGTGCTGATTAGCTGGTATTTCGAGAGTTGAGTGTTTCATCCTCCTGATGATCTCTTCACTGCTGATTGTGTAATCCTTTTGAGTAGTGTAATACATGCTACAGTTGACTCAATTCCAGAATCAGAAAGCAATGGTCTACGGGGTTGAGTATCATGGCATCCGAGAACATCCGTGAAATCAACCTCGTCGCCGAGCTCTTGCAACTTTCCATCGGCGTTACAATGCTGTGAATCTTCAATAATTCCCCATTCACGTGCTCATGCTCGTAACTTTAGTAAATCATCGAAGCGCCAAAGCTGGAAAGACTATTCTCGTGCCTCAGTAGTTAGAGACTTATGACTGCTATTGGACTGACTTTGCTCAATCACTGCCACAGTACTAGTACTAGTATCAGCTCTAAAAGTAGATGAGATTCTCGACACTAAACACAGAAACAGTCAACACGTTTGGCCGAAACTTTTAATCTATCCCTGAGTCTGTACATTATTCAGACGAGTTTAACCACTTTGAACTTATTGACCGCAACCCGCTGGATTTTTGTAGCGTTAATACTAGGAACTCTCAGGTTGCATTCATGGTTCTCGAGTTCCCCTTACGTGAGTCATCCAATACTACTACAGAAGTTGATCGTATGCCTTATTTATATGTTGCACAATGTATCTCGAGATAAAAAGCTCACGTTATTGCAACTGTTCAATCGTATCTGGCCAGATAACTTTTCCCCTTGATAGCATGAGGCTCTGATTCTTCGCATTTTGGAACCATAGAACGCCGCAACGAATACACCGAGCTATTGACACATTGCTCTCACTAGTTGCCTCTGAAAAATTTTTTGGGTGCATCCTGAACAAGCGATTTTTATCGTATTTGGATTCAAATATTTACATATGCAAATATCAGTGGGGCTTTCGCTCATTCCAATCCACTTCTGGCAATATTTTTCAACGTGAAAGTCACTCAAGAAGTGTTCTTTTACCGTCAGCACTTTCTTGTTATTCTTCGATTTGGAAAATGCTAGCGGCACATGTCGCTACGGAATTTTAAAACTACTACTGTACATGACTTGAGTCTTCGTAGCCATATGGCTCAATTTTTAGCTAACTTCCTAGACGAACATTGTTTTGAGGAGCGTATGTTTTTTTTTTTTCTCGGAGTGCTGCCTACAGAAAAAATGTCCCACAACAGAATATTCTTTGAGTCACAATGTTTGATGCCGTGAACAGTTTTCTCATATTGAGGTTCCTGTCTATGGACTACTGATGATGATCTAGCCATTGATTGCTACTCCAAATGCCTTGGCGATAATACTCGATACTTGCAGCTCACACTAAACCATCTTGTTCGCTAGTTCAACGTGAGACTTTGCTTTTCTGGCGAAAAGCACAGTGTGTGCACTTCTGTCACCAAGGAACTTACTTTGTTGATCTGGACTTATATCTCGGTAGCACATGTCATAGGTTGACACGGTCCGATTTTTAGATTTCACTCTTCATCGTCGGTTAAGGTGTGCATGATACGGTACTGTTGTCTCCGAGCTGTGAACTTGCTTCGAATAATTTTTCCCCTTACCTATGATGCTGATCGCATTGTTTTATTGCGAGTATATCGTAGTTTAACTATCTCTGCTAAAACATCTTCATATTGTTCATTCCTGAGCATTCAACTAGCTACTGGTGCTTGTCCGTACTAGCTCTGTTGTTAGGTTTTGTGCATAACCAAATCAACCGCTCTTAGCCTATCATTGCAAGCGACTTCTTAGATATTTTATACAGCAAATTCAGGACATGTATCACTGAATTGTTAAACAGAGTGATTTTTTTATATGAATTTTATTTGGGTCTAGAATTTCTAACTGAAGTCCGATTTTCATGTAATTTGTAGCAAATCAACGGGGAAGAATGGAAGATTTATGGAACTATGTGTACTTGTTTAAATTCATCTGGGGTAATATCGGTCACGCCTCAAGCAGCAAATATTTGCCAGTGTACCTTCAAATTACGAGATGCGGCGCGGAGTGGAGATTTGTTTTCTTCGTTAGATGGTAATCTTGCCAAGCTCAATAAGAAACAGGAAACTGGATCGTTGTATTGGGAATTGTGCTATACAGTTCTGTGCTACTGTGTGACCATGATCAGGACAGTGAGAATAGTGTACTGTTTGAAGCGACATGACTTTCTCGTTAAAATATTTGGAGAACAGAATCAGTTATTGCCATGCGAAGAGCATTTAGAAACAAATTTGTCTTATGTTCTGTTCTAGACAGGAATATAATATGGTCGCTAGTGAATAAATTGGAATAAACAGGATCACATCTGAATGAAACACGGAATCATCGGACTTCGCAGACGAGTGTTGTGGAAGATGTCAGTTATGGACTCCTTAGGTCACCCAAAAATCTCTCCGTCGTTGTCGCAAGAAACCGGCTATACCTATTTAACATGTGATTTATGGATCTTACCACTAACAATTTATATTCTCACCAACACTTAAATTTGTATTCAATTTCGCTTCAAAAATACAAAACTCCATTCCAATTGTAAGGTATACTTCGAATATTTGCTGTTTTTCTTGAGGTGTGGCCGATATTATTCCGGATGAATTTAAACCAGAAACATAGTTCCATAAATCTCCCATCCTTCCTTGATAAGTTGTCACAAATCGCATGTAAACCGGACTTCAGTTAGAAATAAAATACGTCATTTAAAAAAAAAACAATCACCGTGTACTTCAGAAGACCTCAGAGCTTTCAGACTTACGATGGATATGCAGCACGTCCACAGAGCACACGCCTTTGACAGTTCGAGCTTATAAAACTTTTAATACAAACGAAATTTTATGGCCATCTTTTTGCTACATGTTTGTATTCTTTCTCCACGATTCAATCTTCGATTGTCAACATATGCCAAAACAGCACAAAAGTGCCCAGAAATAGCAGCAAGAATTCGGAACGTTGTTGACAGAGTACCCTAATTTTAATGTTATTTTACGGATGGTTCAAAAATTGAGTATTTTGTTATGCTTTCGTCACAGACGAAGACAGTTCGGAATTTAGTCTGGATCACCTGTGTTTAATATTTAGTGCTAAATTAATAGGAGTTTAGGCAGTGTTCGTAGTTTGAAGGAAATTTCCCTAATCTACGGAGATTTCGTAGGTAAATTTAACAGAAGGGATTCTTTTTGATAAAACGCAAAAATCCACGGAAATTTTAGCACGGAGATTGATTAATATAAATGCTTAAAATTTTCTTTATTCTTCAGAAATAAACCAATACAATAGCAAAGGATTGTATGTGCATGAGATGCGTGTGTGTGTGTGTGTTCAAAGTAGCACAACTTACATCCATTGTTGATTGGATGCACCTCTGATGCATAGGGTGCTTGGTTCGATCCCAGCTCGTGTCACGAGAGGTTTATGGTAGACGAACATCGTATGGGTGGGTCTTCTCAGGTTCTCCTGTTTCCTCCCACTTTCTTGGTTCCACCATTTCATTCATTTCTCATCATCACCGTCTCCTTTAGCCTAGGCGGCATAACTGATGTATTTGTATTATTTTGTAAAAAAAATAAGGAAACAAGAAAGAAGTAAAAGCAAATTAATAAAACAAATGTGGTTGGCACTTCTTTTAATTAGTCTTATCACATAACTCCTGTCAAAGGAATTTGACACTCAAGAAACTAGGGAAAATTTGATAAGGGAAAAATTTTAGCCAGTTGAGGGAAATTTTCTTAAGGAAACCTACGAACACTGAGTTTAGGTTGCTCTTAACCACACGCCTCACCTTTCGATTCATGTTTATCTGCACTGGCTCACGAAGCGTTGCAATCAAGCGCGAGGAATGTCATTAATAAACATCCCCAATGCAAGACCTTCTTCTGAGATGCCATTAGCTGGAGCAAAATGGTTGTTGTTGGATACTGAGTACCTGCACACGTCAGCATTCGGAAAATCGACTATGCTGGCACAGCAGTCCAAAATTCCGCATTGGTAGATGTTGCATTGGAGCACTCTGGTGCTCGAATATCCGCAGTTATTTGCCCAACGGCTGCGCTTTTACTGGCAAGTGGATTGAAACTACGGGAAGGAAAATAAGCTTTACTCGGTAAAACTTATTTTCGAAAAATGATAGACGTCGTCGCGGGGATGAGATAATCCTTACACACTTGCAAGACGAACACAATTATCCTGCTTCTGTTTAATCCTTGGCGCTAACTTAATATATCATACAATTGCGTATTCGGCGTATTCTTGTAGAGGTCCGGAATCCTCAGATAATTTAGGGCTACCTAAAAATTTTAATCAGATTTAAGGAATAATGCGGCCTCTGTTGACAGTGTTGACTTTTGGTAATGAGATTGGAATTGTTCTTTTTTTTACTTCTTTTGTGGTAATTACTCTTTCGGCTTTTGCATATTCCGTTGAAAATTTATTTTTTTAAACTTATTACTTTCTACTAGTTTACCTTCTTGTTTAAAGTTCATTTTTGGTTTTTTAATGCACAGAATGTGTCGGCCTTTGTCTTATCGTGACGGGGACAAATAGTCTCGCTGCTGATGTCCCCATTAAGCAACCAGCAATCAATCAATTTAAAAACACTGTCAACGAGAATTTCTTTCATTGCTCGCTCACATATCAATTCGAAATAAAGTCTCATTATGATAGTCATTTTTCTTGGGTACAGTAGACGACAGGAGTTAAATCTTATCCTTTTCTTTATGAAAATTCGCTACAATTAATAGTTCCCAGTGTGACCATAGTTCCAGGTATGTGTGAATATGTGTACGTGATACTTCATACCTCATTCACTTGAACAGACTCCAAATATATGTGTGGGGTTGTGTGTACGTGATACTTTATTTCTCATTAAGTTAGACAGATATAAACCAAAACTAGGACTCCACAGCAGAGATTCCGGTTAACAGCCTTGAACACCAAGAGCTCCAAAGTTCGGTACACCTTAACTTGCTTATTAAGTAGTGACTCGGGTAGACGGAACATAATAAACCCATATTACATTCAGGTTTGTAATAACTGGTTTAGATAATAGAATTGTTTGCCATAATTATATACATCAAGGTTTCCACACAAAGATAATTAATTTAATGTCTTTAACTTTCTTTGTAGGTGCGCGACTTCGTCAATTGGACTTTTCCATACTATTCTTTTGCATTTCAATCAATAGTTGTTATTCTTAATATCTCTAAAATTAATCTGTGAGTGCAACATAGGTCTTTAATAAGTGAAAATAATATAATGAAACAACTTTTTTTTTCCTACAAGTTTATCTATCCCACTTCAAATAAATTAATCTGATACATGTTAACAAGAATAATATAATAAACCTGAGAAACCTCCACTCTCATTATATATTACTATACAATTGCTACATGAATCAAGGTAATCATAATTACATATTTATTTTTGAAATTTACAATAACCAATTAAGGCACATACATATTTACACAATAATTGTGAATGTACCAACATGTATAACAAGCTTACTAAGTTCCTCGGTAAGCATACATGTTGATGTTAATCTTACTTAAAGTCGCGATTGTCTTCGAACTTCCTTATTCAGCAAATATGTTCAGTTTAAATTTATATATTTTTGAACAAAATAGGTTTTATTATACGAATAAGTTTCCTTGTGTTCTTGCAATATATTTCGAAGTTGATTTTTCTTTAGTACTACCTTAAATAATGATATTTATCGTAATTAAAGTCACTCAAAGTCACCTACTCTCGAATTAAGACGTGCATGACATTCTGTTTGCAATAGAAAGTCACTTTTCATGTTTTTCAACTAATAGTAATTCTTCATAAAGTAATATTAAAAATATGTTTGACAATTTACGTTTTTCGGCCCTAGCTACAACCTCGTACAAATAGTATTAAAAGTTTCTGGATGAATTCAGTCAGTTAATGTGTTTCACAAAAAGTTAGGGTAGTGCAACAATCTTGTAACTTTTGTGCAAATACTTAAGACTGCCCTGCAATTCAATGTTTAAGATGAAGTTAAATATGCAGAGACCCTAGCATATCTTAAACAATATTTACATTCCTACAAAACTTTAAAGCCTTACTAAGTCTTACAACAGTATTTAGTATTTACTTGCCATAATCATCTGAAGAACTTCTCCCATAATTCAAGTATAGTCATTGAGAATTTAATTTTGTGACAAGGAATGATTACAACGACTCATACAAGCGATCAACTTGTATTTTGCAAACGACGTTATGATAGACAAAGAAGAAAATGGACAACGGACTGGACCATTATGCAAGTACTCTGTTCGGGATCTATGATTGAACTAATTCAGAAACTACACTATATTTTTCTCTTCCTGGATCTTTGTCTTCCGTGCATATTCATCTTCCAGATGAAATACTAGAAAAACTCAATATTTTGACAACATTCCTTGTTGAGCTGTTATACGCAACATCATAAGAAAGGAGTGAATTGAAGCCCGTCACAGCTTTTAACCTACGTCCCAATTCTTTCACCTTCAATAAATATAAAGATTTCAGAAGCTAGCAATCCATTTAAACCTCTAAATTCATTAGGTATTGAAGATACAATTGCAACTACGTCAAAAGCGAAATAGATATGACGGAAGATAAAACTCAAATATTAGATTAGAAATCACGAGAGAATCAATAATCTTTCTGATTGTCATGGAAGGAACATCGCGACATTATGTAAAGAATCCGTTGCATCGGAAATTCAATAGTGAAAGATAGTGCATCGAACAGAGAAGCATTAAAGGATGTATCAAACGCGTGTGTAAATAACAGTGTGACTTTAATGTGGTACAAATGATGTGTATAAGAGCTCAAGAACAGTCCTAACTGAAGTAAGATTTGAATTCGAAAAGCTGGTTTACTATAGGTTATTACCTCATCTTCGTGATTTAATTCCTAATTCCCGCGTGAAAGAGAAAGATCCAAAACCTAATCTTGAAGTTCGTTATACGGTTTCCAAACAAAATGTTTATGAATTTAATGTCACTAAACAGAGATCGTCTCAGAAAGACAAATTTTTGAAGTAAAAAGCACTCGAAAGCTTATTCACGTTATACCCGAGAGTGCTAGGATTGGTTCTGTTGTGCGGAAGAGAATTAATTCCTGAACCTGCGGGAAAATATTTAATAAGTCAGGCTGATTACTCTTCCTTACAGCTGAAATAACACTTGCTCTTCCACTATGTCCTGTCACAATATATCACAACCCATTCCTTTCTGGATATCCACAAATTCCTTATATTCCCAGCACACCCTGAGAAACTTACATTATTGGTCAAAAGTTTTCAAACAAAAGTAAGCATTAACAAAATACTTAAAAATTAACTCTATGGCCTATAGAACCCAGAGGTTCAATGCCGCATTCACAAGAGCTCTCCATTGACTTCTGTTTGTAGCCAACTGAATCCAGGTTCTGCTTTGTATTCATATTTCCGCGAGATTCATCTTAATATTGTCCTCTCGTCTGCGCCTAGTCTTCCTAATGGATGTTTTCCAATTGGATTTCCAGTTAAAACTTTGAAAGCGTTTCTCTTCTCTTCGTTTCTCGCTACATCACCTGCTCACTTGATGAGCCTAAAAATGTTTGGTAAACGGTGTAAATTATGCAGTTCTTCGTTAGGAAGTTTCCGCCATTCCCTTTCCTCTTGGGTCCGAATATTTGTGTCCAGATTTTATTCTCAAATACTTAGTCTGCGTTCTCCCCTCAGAGTAAGCGACCATGTTTCACGACCATACAACACAAAAGGCATAATTATCGTTTTATATATTTCAAACTTCCAATTCGACAGAATTCGCGACGATAAAAGTTTGAAATGAGTAATACCCCAATTTCCTGCTTTGAGTCGACATTTAATTTCTTCGTAGATATGATTTTGGTATGTTATATTACCCTAGATATTTGAAAGTATCCACTTCATCGAAAGCATTATTTGATATTTTGACGCACTCGTAAGTTGCAGTATTACACTACCAGTGAACTTTCATGTATTTAGTTCTTTTCTACATTTATTTCTAAACCCATGACCCTGCAATCGTTTATTAAGGCCTCTGAATTTCTTTCTATTGTTCAATTATCTCGTTATCAGATATATGTCATCAGCGTGCGTCCTAACCTGGTGAATACCGTTTATCTCTAGGCCCTGTTTGCTATCTTTGATTTTCCTTATAGCGTCTCCAGAAAAAAAATTCAATAATAATAACAAAAATGCATCTCCTTTTTTGAGGCCATTTTCGACGTGGAAGCTTGCGGACAAGAATTCCCTACTCCGACTTTATTTTGGGATTCATTAAACATGTCTCAATTAATATAGGTTTTACGCTATTCAAAATTCCATCCTGCACAAAACTTTGACACCAAAATACTCTTCTTGCAACGCCCCTCCCGCTGGTTTCTGTGGTTACTTATGCTATTTTGATATGGTAACAATTGAAGGTCGAGTCTCGGCATAAACAACAGGTATAATATTGGGTAACTGTTTCACGACGATAGGCAAATGATGGTTTATTTACTTCTATATAAACGCTAATGACAGGACTGATATCGAAAGCACAAGTAGCTGCTTGAATGACTAGCTAACAAACAGTGTCAAGTTGCTTCAGAAGAGAGGCATACCACATAAGTAAGCAATCCAACACTAAACTAACCAAACTGAGACTACGGAATAATCATAAGAGAACAATACGGTCCGCACTCAAGGTCTAGAGGCAAAGTATACGAGCAGATACTCGCTTTTTGCATCTTCTTATATATATAAATCTACAAAGAATTATCCTTTGCCAACCAGCATAGTCTCGACTCAACCGAAATCTTTCCCTGAATGACAGTTTACTTATTGAGGGCTATTTCAAAATCATCTTCACTGTATTACTAGTGAACAGATAGACAAAAAATGCTGTCCCAAACATGAGATGCTAAATTGAAAGATTGTTTATCACCGTTGACGAGGCCACAAACTGAAATATTCTACGTAAAAATATTTATGCAATATAAAATGCATAGTAAAATGAAGATTTTCGAGTGCTAATGATGGTAAGGCTTTTAAAAAAGTGTAAAATATTTGTAAATTATTACGTAAGAACGACTGTAAGTATACAAAAGTTTCAATAACCTTGTGTTGATATAGAATTGACTTGTGCAGTACTACACAACATATTTCAAACCAATAATATATAAAAGCTTTGAACTTACGAATCGCACAATAGTCTTCAGCAGCAAAATTGTTAGAATGCTACATAAACACTATTTCAGGCAAAGTAGCTACCACAGATTTGAATATGATACGTTTGACGTAATACTAAATACATTTATATAGCTATTTTTTTCATGTAACCTTGACATTGTGTAGACAATTATCCCAACATGACCTATTCTTATATAACAAAATATTGCAATAATCGGAAGCAACAAATTTCTCAACAATCTTGATTGACAATACGAAAAATGTAGCTATTTAAGCTTGTTTCTTTGAATAACTACGTCGTGTTGTATTAATGAAACTATTTCAAAGTACTTGTTCTTTTCTGGACTCTCAACCAAAAGTGTCCGGAACTATTAAGGCTGTATGTATTTACTGGATTTCTGTTATAATAGCACACCTTATTTTAAAGACAGACGTATTATTAAAGTATTTGTGAAAATGAGCCCAGGTATTTTCTTTTTTATCTACTTTCCTTTTCCTTTTATCAAGAGAACCTAAAATTTAATATTATTCTCTTCTCTGTGATCACCTCATATACACTAGAGAAGTGGTCACCAGACTTATGAAGCTTCTGAGCTATCGTATCGTTTTTAAATCCTACAAACCAAAAGAACTACAAACATTTAAAAAAAAAAATCTTACTAATAAAGTAACCTTAGTGAACGAATCAAGGTTAACCAAACGAAGTCTTAACGCGATCTACCGAAAATGTCCCCACGAGCTACTAGTAGCTTGCAATCGACGGTTTTAGCGATCACTGCACTAGAGCATCTATCACTTTCCTTGAGTACTGCAGCAATCTATGGCGTAGTCCTGTAACCTACCATCGTTGAGGAGCCTCTTCTGGGTAAGGTGATCCTACATGATGACGTGTGCATCCGCCAGATCCATCGGACTCAAATTTTAGCCTAGTTTGCAGCTAACGTAAATAGTAATTTCTATCATCCATAAAATATGTGATGCATAAGGATGTAAAAGATCAAAATAATTCAATCGATTCTACTACTATTACATTCGAAGCACATAACTGTAAGCAACTAATGTTTTGCTTACAGTAAATCAAATCATAACTATCAGAGTACGTTCAACTGAAAATGTAATAGATTTACCCACACAAAGTCATTTAAAACAGTTTCAGTACAAAACATTTTTGTCATGATAATCTTGAATTTCTGAAACTTTCTCAAAATCACAAGTAATTAGCCCATAAGAGTGCCCACAAATGAATCGGAGAAAAACGAAGCAAATTTTAACATAATGTCTTTTAGCCTAACGGAGACGGGTAATTAATGAAAATGAATCATAATAAACAACTAATGGAACCAGAACGTAAGGAAAAGACACGAGAACTTCCAAGAAACCCCTACACACAATGTTCTTCCATTACAAACTTGCACGACCAGGGATAAAACTAGCACTCCTCGCACACAAGATGAGCGTTGTACCGTTGAGGCACAACACCTCCATTTAGAGGAAACGGGAACAATATTGTTTCAAAATGCATCTTTTTGAAATACTGGTATCAGGTTTAATTTCATGTAGAATCTTTAGTAATGGGTTCCAGCATGTGTTCTGTGTGCTTTAAGTTTATTTCTGTGGTTCTACATTCAAGGGACACCCAGCATTACTACCGGAAGGCACGCCGAGCTCCAAATAAGATTTTTTATCTATCATGAATGAGTTCTACTCAAGAATGTTGTGTCCTCATATGACGAACAAAATGATCTCTTTGTGTAAACCCTTCCCCACAATATTCACAGCAGAACATTGTTTCGTCAGTATGGTCTCTCCGGTGTCTGACAAGAAGAAATTGTTCACAGAAAGCTCTATCGCAAAATTCACAACGATAAATGTACATGTGCGTCCTTATGTGTTGGACTAAATAATGTCTCTGACTAAATGCCTTCCCACACTGATCACAAAAGAAGTTTGCTTCATTCTCTGTGTGAATTCGTGTGTGACGGATCAAATGACCTCTGTCTGAGAACGATTTCGGACAAAAAGAACACTGGAATGGTGTTTCTCCAGTATGTGTTCGCATGTGTCTCAGTAGATGGCTCTGTCCGGGACATAACTTCCCACATAATTCACAGGCAAGGTACCTCTGGTGGGTGGCTTTGCGATGTTTCTGTAGCAATTCTTTCAGGGGAAAAACTTCACCACAGTTCTTACAAGGAAAGCTTGTGGGTTGAATTGGATGGTTCTTCTTTAAATGCTGCAAGAACTTAACTTTCTGTGTAAATGTCTCAGGACAAAATGTGCACGGATATACCACAATTGCGGTTGCTGATTGAGTTGCCGCCACTTCACCATGAGTTTTGCGATGGTGCCTAAGTGAGCTTCGCCATTTGAATTTTTTTGGACAAAAAGAGCAGGCAAAAGGATACGCCTGATCGTGCGACAGTCTATGATCACGCATATCTCTTCTTCTCTTGTACACTTTATCACATTTATCACAGGTGTAGAGCTTAGCTGCTCCATGGACAGAAAGATTGTGATTAGTAAGTTCACTTTTCGATGTAAAAGAATCATTGCACTCTACACACGAATAGGTTCTACCATGAGTTTTCATATGATTATCTTTGTGACTCTTCTTCGTAAAGGTCTTCGTACATATATCACAGACGTATGTTTTCTTGCTTTTCCAAGTCAATGCACAATTTCCAACTTCATTCGATGAAAACGTTTTCCCGGAACTGAAATAAAAAATAACATCAGAAACCTAAACTATCAATCTCGAAAGGCTATGGCTAGTAACAAATAATCTTAAAATGTTCTGACATAAAATATGTCCAGGTTCCAATACATGCACAAACCATATTAAATACTACCGCTAAAAGAAACAAGTACTCATGGAGTTATCCCGCTGCTTCAAATTGAGCCAGATTGGTGAACTTCAGTGTTGTCAAATTTGTACGTTTAATTCCTGAATTCTAGTTGTAGTTCGAGAAGCAGAACTTAGCTGAGAATTTTGGTAAGGGTCGAAAACTAATTTCTCCAGTTAAGTATCCAAGCAGAATTCCATGATTACTTCCTTTATTATATGGCACCAGCAAACACTCGACACTACCTGGCAAAGCCGCACTATTCAAGCAGCGTTTTGCATAGCACAGAGGACACCTAGTAATCCACCTTAAGATGTATTTTTGAAAAAATGTTGCAAAAGAAAAAAAGCAAAGAAAAGTGACTACAGTTGATAATAACAGAATTGATTATTTGTGAGACAATATACTGAAAAAAAACAGAATTGATTATTTGTGAGATAAGATACTGAGAAAATGCAAATTCAACCATGTTATGAATTGTAAATATATCAAGTTTATCGTCAAAATATGATTCCTTGTTTATTAACTGTTCTATGTAACTAGATGACGCCCGAATTTTTCGTGAATATATTAATGTGCCAGTATCTCCTCAAGGAAACGAGGAGATATGTGCCAGTATCGACTCTTCTTAACTTAGACTACTACAGTAAGGAAGTCGATACGGCGAAATTTTACGGAAGTAGTTTTTCTTGATTACTGTTCCATGATCATAATATTCGTCATTTGAACATAAATGTACCCTCAATGCTCTCCTGTAAATATGATTGCATCTATAATTTGTTTAAACGTCTCTGCTACATTTGATGTACTGACGAAGTTTTCAAAGCTTAATTTAAAACTTTCTATAATATATAATATTCCAGTAATATTTAGATTCAATTGTATGAATACTAACCTGTGAGTTTGTGAATCGTTTGTTACATTTAACACAACTTCCTCCTTGGATTCTTCGAGTTTCACTTCAACATTCATCTCCAAAGGGGCATCATCATAATCGTCTGTATGTGAATCGTTTGTTACATTTAACACATCCTCCTCCTTGGATTCTTTGAATTTCACTTTAACATTCTTCTCCAAAGGGGCATCATAATCGTCTGTATGTGAATCGTTTGTTACATTTAACACAACTTCTTCCTTGGATTCTTCGAGTTTCACTTCAACATTCATCTCCAAAGGGGCATCATCATAATCGTCTGTATTGTCTTCTGATTCGTAGTCCGTGGTATGTTCATCTTCTAGTTCGACTTTTATATTATGGCAATATAATGGCTCCTCGGTGTTGTTATTCACCACGACTACGTTACTTTCCTCTTCTGACTGAGGTTTTGATTTCACCGAAGTATCATTCTTGCTTGTTGTGGTCATGCCTTCCGCGCCTGACTCTTGTGACATCTTACTTCTTTACAAATTCACGGCATATACGAAGTCTGCAAAACCAAAAGAAAATCAGTAAACAACTAGTGACGGAGATTGTCCTCAGCAGCACAATTTTCATAACAATTACATTCATATTTTACATATGGCATATTGTGTTTACTAAACATACCTCTACTACTTGTTGCCTATTTCATAAATATAAGAAGATAATTTATAGTCGGCGTTTCTGTTCTAGTTTAACTGGGTGACAAGAAAGAAATTCCTTTGCAATATTCGGTTGAAATATCTAATTACATGTAGAGAAATATGCCCCTGCTGACACATCACGAAGCAAGCCTCCAAAGTCTCGATGTAAACTCTGTTCTTTTGTACTGTCACGGTTTTAGGATTTTAGATTTCTGGGCTTTCGGCATCTATGGCCACTTAGCCCATCACGTTTGAGGGATGACATCTCTCGGCGAGCACTGTCCGGAGAAAGGAAAGGAAGCGGCCTGGGACCTAGGAGTTAGGAACCACCCCGGCATTTGCCTGGTGTGAATGAGGAAAACTTCATTCAGGTTGGCTGGCCTGAAAAAGCGTTTTACACTTTTTCGACCGAGTGCCCCCTTTGTACTGTCAAGAAATTTCCACTTGTATAGGACATATCGCAAACATTTGAATACAATGACATGTCACATTTCTGATGAAATGTTCAATTACATTCGAAAAATAACATCTCAAGTAGCTTTTTTGGTTTCATAAACTGTTGAAGAGACTATGAAAAACCAAGAATACCCTTCGATTCCTAGAAAGCTTTATCAAATCATGAGTGTTGTACATAAAAAATCACACGCCTAATGAATTTCACGTTATTTTGGGCATGACTCCACAACAACAACACATAACATCCAGAGCGTGTTACAGCAAGCTGCTTATTAAATATTTTAATAAATAATGTAAGAGATTTTATTGTTTTGACTGCTATCTGAATGGAGCCATACTTTTGGAATCGAATCAACTTTCAGCCTTTAATGACCAATTCTCATGGTATGTACTTTGTCACGTGGATGATAAAAGAATTCGTGGGATGAAAGTGACGGTAATATAAACCCTGAGAACGAAATTACCTAGTGATAAGTTACGGTGCAAAATAAATATTTAAATATGCGAAAACTCGTAAAGCTAATTTAAAAACACTTTGATCTGAGAGACTTACAACGTATTGCCAACATAGAGTACTAATCACTTGTCGAAATGACCACCCCTACTTTTTACATAGGCCTTAAGTCTCTGAGACCGATCATGGCGTGGTCTCTAGCGAAAAATCCGTCACTGCCTTCAAAGCACACTTGAAACACTTAATATGGAATTCGTCTTCCCCCAGAACATGCCCTAAATCATGGACCAAAATTGGCAGATCTAGGCTATTGAAAGGCCAGCCAGGTGGTGAAATGAAATCAGCCACATTTACATGAAGCCGCTATTGTGTTGTCCTTGTTTTATGGAACGTGCTGAGTCCTGCTGGAAGCTTATGAAAATGGTAATGAAACGTTGCATAACAGGCTACAAAACTCTCTATTGGTGAATTTTGGCAGACGTTTCACCACTGCTTTAACAGAAGTAGAGCTCAGTTGTGTTGTACGACACCATCACTGAAATAACATTACTTCTCAGAATCCTTGGGTTTCTGCACGAACGTTATACAATATAAAGGAATACACTTCGTCACTTTGATAGTTAAAGAACTCTTCAATTGAGACGAATTTTTCCATCAGCGAAGAAAATCCTTCTGTTGCCACCCTTAACGGAACGCAGAAGTAGTGTCTTTGAACTTTGGAGAGAAACATGGTTTAAACCATGCCACGCGCCACCTCAAATTCGTCCAAGACGGATCAGCGAGCAGTCATCCAGTTTGGGAGTGCAGAGGGTTATCAACTGGCTGAGGTGTTCAGTCGGATGAACGATATCTATGGAAATGCATATGTATCGAAGACATCCGTCGCAGATTGAATACGAATATTTCGCATAGGTCAAACAACAACAAGTGATCTTCCCGTCCAGACAAAGTACATGTTGTTCCCAGATCACAACTTTATTGAGGTGGATGTGCTCACAACAGACGTGTCAGTTTTTGAGCAATAGAGACGGAACTAAACATGAGCTAAAGAAAAACACAAATTGTTATGGGCCTAGAGTGCTACAGATGCTTATGAAAACACAAAAGCAAGAGAGCGCTCCTCATCACATTTGATGTGTTACCACACAGAGGAAGACGACTTCCTTTTGTAGATTGTGGCAACGGATGAATTATTGTACCACCACTTCAAACTGAGCTCCAAATGCACCAATATGCAGTGGAAGCACCTGTCACCGCAATACCCCAAGAATTTCAAGTCCCAGATGCCAGTTGGCAAAATCATGGCGTCCGTATATTTTGACTGCAGAGGACTAATACTGGTCTACTTCAAGCCATCATGAGAGTCAATTAAAGGGATAAGCTACTATCCTACGTTGACCTAATTTGGGAGGGCGTGAAATGCTAACGTAATATATGCGTTGCACGGTAACGCCCGTCCTTATGTTGCCAGACAGATGAAGGACTTTTTCCGATAGTTTAATTGGGAAATGCTGCACCGCCCATCAGACAGCCCGAATTTGTTATCTGCGATTTTCACGTATTCAATCCACTAAAAAAGTACTAAAGAGTGGACGATTCTAGTAATGCTGCGGTTAGAATGCAGGCAGAGAGTGGTTTGCTCTACAACCGACTGACTTCTACCTGGACGGAATTCGTCGGCTAGCAGCACAGTGAGAAAAGTGCCTCGACGCATAAGAGGACTTCCTCTCAACTTCAAATATCAGGACGGTCACCATGTAGGCATATTTCTCCTGTACACGTTTTATAACAAAACAGTTACCAATTGTAGGTATATAGTTTTTAACCGGATTTCAGTTTACTACCTTATAAGCTTTCTTTAAAAATGGAAATATAAAATTTGTTATAAATTGTAATAGGGGGAAGTAAGTAACCAGTCACCCGGATGAAACATTTCACTCATCACTTACCACCCAGTGGCTGTCCCATGATATGTAACATTCTCCCTTTTAAATAACACCTAGCACGGTTGCACGAAATAAAAAATTAAAAAGTGATTCGGAGTATAATAATTTTGTTTCACAAAATGAACTTTATCATTATCAAGCGAAATCCCTGTAGATCCTGTATCGCCGGGAAACGACGAAGCTTTCTTGATCATCGTAGAAAATGTGGGAACTGTCAAGAACTAGAAGAAAGACATTAGAAAAATAACGACCAAAAACTCTGCCATAAACGAAGTTATATGGGTGGGCGCTGCAGGCTAGTGAAGCAAACATCGGATAATCTATTCAGAATTGCGACACAGATTAACGTGAGTAAGACATTCTTTCGAAAAGTTCCGGAAGGAGTACCTGAAGAGGGTACAGCTCACAGATGACAAGAACCCTAGCAGAAGTAGTATGACGTAGGTAAGGACTCGCCCACTTTTCGCACGGGAGTTTCAAATTACACCACGGAATAGCACACAGATAACTACCTGGAGTAGCAGACGACATCTAAGTATAGACCACACCTCAAAAACCGAAAAAGGAATTGGTGGTCTTGACCTTTCCCCGCTGCCTCTGTTTTAGGGTTCTTCTCGTCATCTGTGAGCTGTACTTCCGATAGAATAATAATAGCCGAGATAAAAACCGAACAGAGAAACCTAACACTAGTGTAAGTTTACAATTCTTGGAGTTACAAGGGCGATATTAAAGAAATACACAACCAATGAAGGGGTGATCTTACAAACCTGAGAGCAGAAAAATTCAATCATTCTGTCTGATTCGAATGTAGTTGCTCGTGAAGGCAAGGCACATAAAATAGCAGCATAGACGACTACGTACAAGAAACGGAAGAAAAGCACGGATAAATAATATACAAACTTCAACAGCTAAAATTTTAGAATTGAGAACTGTAAGCAAAGTAACACTTAGTAATAATAAAGGTACAGAAACCTGATAAATAGAAGAAAGGAAAGTAGGTAACTAATAAAGTAGAAAAATAAACACATCCTCAAAAGCAACGTGAAGAAGGCTCCAATGGAAAACAGTTACAAAAAACGAGAACAACACTGGGTTACAATCTGAAATAAAGACGAACAAAAAGAGTGAAGCTAAAGCATATTTATTTTGCATGAAAAGACATACAAAAACAAAATTAGTCGGAAAGAGAAAGGGAAGGTTTTAAGTTTCTGCGGACATTACAAAGTATTGGACATGAACATGATGGGTAACATGGCAGATGGCTAACCAATATTCCAGTTACTGCCAAACGCGACTCAATATGTCCTCGATTGTTTGCTCTACTGTACTAGATATGGCTTGCCTCAAATCTTCCAGGTTTTGTAGCAGAATCATTTAAAAATCACACAGAAAGTCGCATTTGACAAATCGAGTTATCTCGACGGCATCGTCTAATCGTCATACCCCGTGCAAATGATCAAACGCTCTATTCGGGTGACATTCAGGTACTTGCAGATATGATCTAAATAGAGAAGAGCCCAACCCTGTTGACAGAGGGAATTAGGAAGATCATCTTCCAGTTGTGGCTTAAGCTATTTTGATAACGTGTTCAGATAAAATGGCCAGTTACAGTGGTCGTGGTAAAATAGAACGTCCACACACCTCACGATTTCTTATCGCGGAACACAGGATAACATTTCACGAGTCTCTCTAGTGTTGCTCTACAATGATATGATGTTGTGTAACCCCAGATGTTAACGTTATTGTGATTTACTTTTCGACGCAAATGAAGTCACTTCATCACTACAGAGTAATCTGTCTGGGAATCTTCCACAAACAAATTTTGTCATTTCAATGCATAAATTAAGATCTTGTGGCTTGCCTGTTGATTTCAGCCCCTGCACGAGCTTCAATTTGTATGGGTTAATGCGTAGACGCCTTCAAACAGCTTGCCATACAATGGTTTATAACACATTGAGTTCTCTACTACAGATTTTACTGGAGTCCTGCAATCCTTTCAAATGGAGAACGAATCTTGTTTCCCACGATCGACCATAAGCTTCCAAGGAACACAATCATCTAGTAAATTCTATCTTTTATTTATTTATTTTTTATTATACCGGTAAGCGTCATTATAATTTATTCGTCATAAGGAGCACCATACACAAAATACACATTCCACCCTATATGCAATTCCTCAACATTATTTTAAATAATACTGACAGATAACAGCACTTGTTGCCACCTATATGCTTCGCCTTCTTCAAGCCCCTGAATTCCCGGTGAAGCACGAAACAAATTCTTCCCTGCACGTATCTAATAAAGTAAATTCTCTCCACCGGGTAATTTTTTTTATGCTATTACTGGTAAGCATTATATAACTGAATTTGTTCAACTGCGTTTTTCTTTTCGTGTGGTGTATGCTTCTGTTAAACTTCGTCTATTAACTTAAAATCTTTTACTTTATTAGAGAGTTTCCATTGTACCACTTGTTCTTTGTTAAACATCCCTCGTTTATGCTCAGAGGGTAAGGGAGGTAGTGCTTATGATAATGAATGAAATAGTAGAATGAAGAAAGTGAGAGGACCGCGAGAAAACCCACATACACGGTGCTTACGTACCACAAAACGCACCTGGCCTGAGCTGGGATCAAACTATACACTCCACGCAGCAGAGATGAGTCCATTCTGTTTTAGACATCGTATTTCCATAACTAATTTGGTGCAGTCTTATAATAGACTGTCATAAAAATTTACAGGTGAAATGGGTGGATGAATAAAAAACAGGACTGTTGTTAATTTCACCGGCGGAGTATTTCTGCACAATGTAGGGAAACTGTATTTTATATTTACACAAGTAAAACAATTAGCTACTGCTACAGAAAATCGTATACCTTCTGACAACTCTCAGTACTTACAACAACGTTTACCTACAGCAGACAGTTTGTTTATGTCACGAGAAAAAACTGCCGTTCTATCCTATGTCATATTTATTTATTCGTTTATTTATTTATTTACCTGTTTTGCATACAAATGAGAGTATTCTCGAGTACGCATACAGTTGTCAAAATTACAAAATAATTATGTATATATAGATGCTATAAAAAACTTAGAGAAATACATACATAACCATGACTTTTATGTTTACTCATTCATAACATCATTAACAAAACACATTTATACATTACCTTCAAAAAAATCGTTTACCGAGTAGTAACACTTAACTACTAAGAACTTGTGAAGAGTTTATTTAATCCTAGAATATGATTTATTTTGCTTTAGAAAGTCAGGTAACTTATTGAAATTTTTTGTACAGTTAATACATACCCTTTTTTGAAAAAAAAAAAAAAAAAAAAAAAAAAGAGCAATTTTCGGAGATAACATGCAACTTATTAATGAATCGAGTATTGTTAATAATTTGCATACAAGTTGAAACGCTGAGAAAACTTCACCAAGATACTTTGTAAACACAACATAACAAGCACGATCAGACTATTGCTCGTAAAGGAGAGCAGGCACTTTTTTTTTTTTTTTTTTTTTTTTTTTTTTTTTGTGAATAAAGATTTTTGCACATAGGGTCTCTCCGCCCTTGCTCCCTATGGACGCACAACCGCGTAGACCTACCAACTTCGTACTGCTTCCTACGGACGCATAACAGCGTGGATTCACCAACTTTGTACTAATCTGACGCGAGGTACATGTAATACAAGCAGGGGTTACTTAGCACAGGTTGGTGTATTTCGCAGAACTAATGACTTCGCACATCAGTTTGCTCGTATATCATCAACCTCTACGAAATTACTTTAACATGCTGCATAAAAATAAAGAATGTAGAATATGTAAATAATTTGTTTCGAGGAAGAAAACCAAAGTTGATGCATATTTTTCCAACGAATAATCTTTATGGCAAATCCATTTAAGGGCATATTAACAATCTGAACGAAATTATTTGGTCATTCGCCAGGAAAATAAGAAGAAAGGAAATCATTTACTGGAAGAAAAGTAATTTTCCATTAATTTCATCTACTCTAATTTTAATTTTCATTACATTAACTAAAACAGTGCACGTCCTATTTCAGTTACTTTTTGAAACACAAAACAGTGTACTAATAACATGCACCTTCAGTTCAACTAGGAACAAATTGTAGGCATAAAAATGTATTTTAGAAAAAGCTTCATTATATTTGTATATTTCTTTTTGTGCATATTTGTCATACCCAAAAAAAACGCCGAGATGTGAGATTACAATAACACAGTCATCAGCTAAACCAGAGAAGAACAAATGATGATGTACCCTTGTACGTATTCTTTAATGCAACAAAACCGACGAAGTACTACGAAAACATGAGTTTATGTCTCCGGAAATATTACATTAACTCTGATTTACGTTGATTCCTAATTTCAATTGTATAAATAAAAACAAAACAAAAAAAATCTGCAAATACTTTCACTTACCTAAACGGTACCAAATACAGTACACAAGCCTAGGCTATTCATTTTCAACCACATAAAACAACCTTTACGGTAGTTTTTACGGAAATTTAGATTAGAAATTACGTAATACCTTTGATAAATGGAATCAATATTCTAAATAGCTTACCTTTGATATCTTAATTCAGTAACATAATAAACATTTTTAAAATACCAATGCACGGCATTTTAATTGATATTTTTGACTACTTTTCAACAGGACATGTTTATAAACTCTAGATTAAAATGATAGCAGTAATTGTGTATATTATTTCTCTAGTTTGCAAAAAATAAAATAAAAAATAAAAATGATGTTTCGGCCAGTGGCGTAGTGACCTATTTATAATGACGCATCATCATTGTAGCAGAGGAAGGGAGGGGACGGTAACGGAGTGGAACAGAGTATCAACATTTAATGCAGATATTCTATCTTTTTTTATATTTCGTTATTCGTTTCTCCAAATGGCTCATTTTGTTTCCTCGTGCCCAAGTGGCTACTATACATGATTTATTGGGAGAGATCTCAGGGTTGATCCCTTGTTAGTCAAAGAGTCGAGTAAAAACACGCGAACACATTCCATACAGGCCTACATCCACACTTAATTTAAGAAACACTTTTTAATACAAAACTAAAAAAAAATGAGACTCATGTTGGTAGACAATCTTGTTCCTCCTGGCAAAAAGTAAAATTACGGTACTGATTCCTTAACTATTTGCATCAACGCAACGCAATATTTGCGATGTGATAACTGTAGAACACGAAATATATCCTCTACATGGAAATATATTTTTCATATCTATTTTTGCATGAAAAAATCAAATGTAATGTTATTACTTTTTATGTACTTTTAAGAACCGTATATATATATATTGGTGCTATTCTAACCTTCTAACAACTAGTTCTCTCTCTGTAGATAGATAAATAGATAGATAGGGTGACCCACCAGGAAGGTGCCATATTTTGAGGAATGATAGTATTGGCCATGACCAGCATTCGATATCGATGAAAAGATCACTTTTTTTTGTACCTATTGCTTCCAAGGTACATATCCCAATAATTAATAAAGACATTGGAGTCACTGAAAAACGTATTGCAGATAGGTAGCACACGTAAGGGGCATGAGGGGCCGTTCACATATTACGTAACGCTATTTTTTATCAATTTTACCCTCTCCCTCTCTCTTTTTTCACACTTTGTAATGCAAGGCTGAACCCCTCCCCCTTTGTTACGCAACGCTTTTTGATTTTTGCTTATTTTGGGGGTCATCACAAGAAAAAAATTTAATGGCAGAAATTTTCATTACAAAATGCTTTTATTTTGAATATATTTGTAGTGTTTTTCGCCAAAAATTAAAGTATTAGAAAACGGTAGTATCGTAATAATATTTTAACCCCATAAGGTTGTTTAATTAACCGGTCTTATTTCTTTGAAATTCCATACTGTCATTTTCCCGAGGAGATTTCACCCAACTTCTAGATCACCGATGATTAGCAAGTTGGAAGTGCTGCAGGAAGACGCAGGTGAAACAGGATCTAGAGAATTGGCATTGACCTCTGTTTTCTGGAATCCAGGATGCCTCCTGCAATTGAAGTTTTTCAGTGTCGCTCTTAGAAAATTAAATCTAAAGATAACAAATTCAGTATGAGATGAATATCCGACGAATTCGGATTCTAATATCTTAATAATGCTTGGATCGTTCTGTCGCGGAAAATACTATTTCACGAAAAAAAGTTTCTTCTGTTTCACATGCGAAATCCCTTGGAAGAATAAAGTGGGTAATGATTAAAATCAAGTTTTAAATATGTTCTAAGAAATAGCGATACGAGTGGGAACGCGATGGCATTTTCAAGTGGTAATTACGATCGCTAACAACTAACTCCAGAAAAGCATACACCGTAAATGCATTGCGGCGGTAGCCACAAAAGAGAGCTTTATTGTATTGTAATACACGCAGGGTTCGTCACCAGTCACGCTGGTGTGTACTAGCGTCTTCAAATCCCTTCTACATGATTCAATTTATACAGGCTGTACGTTTTCAATTTTCCGAAACAATATAAATATTGATTTATACAAATGAAAAGAACTGAATAAAATTATTTGTTTAATAATTTTATATAAATATGCATATAAATCTGAGAATAAAAATAAAGATTACAGAGAAAACACGTTACGTAACGAAGACATTAACCCACTCCTCCCTCGTGTCATACTTCAGAATTCAAGGCCGAACCCCCTCTCCCCTTTGCCGTTTTACATAATATGTAGACGAGCCCTTAGATAGTATAATATTCATTACACTCACAGATCACAGTATCCCAAACAAAATCCCGAAATTCATATTCAAATTTCTATCTGCCCATTCAAATTTCTGTCTGCCTATCGAATTGAAACAATTGAAAGTGGTTTGTTTTCACAAGAACACAAGCGTGTGGGAAAAGTACAAAGATGTTTTTCACTAATTTGTTTGGCTTCTTTCTTTCAGTCTTGGTTAGGTCATGCGCGTGTATTTATATCTGAGTATAACAAATGGTTCTGCAAACTCAAAATATTTTAACAACCGGTTCTAGCGAACCGGCTGAATAGCACCACTATATATATATATATATATATATATATATATATATATATATAGTACTGGCACAATTATTATGGATTTTTGAAGAAAAACAATTTTTCTACAAAAACGACATTTAAGCAAACAACTAACAATGCAAATCAATTTTATTCACAAATAGTGAGTACGTCAATAGTAAACAACTACTTTAATATTTAGTTTGTCCACCCTTTGCACTAACAAGTGCCTTAACACGTCTGGGCATTCCAGTGATCAACTTTCTGCAAAATTCCCTGATTCTACCTGAATGAAACAATACTTTGATAAGACGTTGTATGAGTTCTGTTTTGGTCGCTATGGGAACTTCATGTATTTTATCTTTCAATAGAGACCATAAACTCTCAATCAGATTCATATCCGGGGAATTTCCAGGCAATGAGAGCACTTCTAAACCATTTTCTTCAAATCAAGTCTTCACTGACCTTGCCGTGTGACGAGGGGCAGAGTCCTGTTGAAAAATCGTTGATTGAGATAGCAAACGTCTTTGTAGTACTTCTATGTACTTATACTGGTCCATGGTGCCATCAACAATCTTCAAACGACTTGTTCCATGCACAAAAATAGCTCTCCCGATCATGACCTTCTGAGGGAATTTTAGTCTTCTTTAAACATTCCGGTGTAAATTGCTGACCTGATCGCCTTCTTACAGTCTGCACACGGTCGTCAAGCACTGCAATGGTAGACTCGTCAGTGAATACAACGTACAACAATACACAACACAAAATAAGGCGTTGAACAACTGAAGAAAGTGATGGAAGCAATTGAATAACGAGTGGACTTAATAACGTGAACGTCTGCAAGGCTTAAAATTGGAAGTAATGTTTAAAATTTTGCATAATTTTAATCATTTGTGTTATTAACGTTTTTACATGAATATTTTAAACTCTTACCTTCTCCCATTGCTCAGATATCCAGTCAACGTGAGCCTCTGCCCAGGCCTTACGAGCCTGTTTCATCTTGTCAGTAAGGCGAGGCTTTTTTTCTGGGACGATATGCTTTTAGTCCACCTTCCAATAACTAACTGATTCATACTAGCTTTGCTATATTCAATAACTTACATTAAAATATAAATGCTGAGCAAAGCAACGATTTACTATAAAATAATAAGATAATAAATGTGACAGCTTCGGATATCTAACATATCCTTCTTCAGACACTATCGAAAATAAATCTAGCAACGTTTTACTATAAAATAATAAAATAAATGTGACAGTTTCGATAGTGTTTGAAGAAGGATATGTCACATTTATTTTATTTTTTTATAGTAAAACGTTGCTTTGCTCAGCATTTATATTTTAATGTAAGTTACCTTCCAATAGTCTCTTAGGCCTATTACTGTTGTGCGAGTAATGGTAATTCCCTCTGCTGCAAGTTGGTTGGAAATCATTCTACCAGATGCTCTTCTGTTGTTGATTGCTAGGGATGCGCACAAGTCGAGACATGTCTCGAATCTCGACTAGACTCGACTCGAATTCGAGTCGAGATTCGAGTCGAGACACACTTTGTAAAATTCGAGACGAGTCGCGACAAACGTATTTCTCGACTCGAATTTTCGAGTCGAGACATGAGTCGAGTCGAGACAGCTCTTAAAAATCTCGACTCGACTCTAATGTCTCGAGAATCTTTCTATAATTTTAATATTATTTTGAAGAAAGTACTCATTCAGAAACACTCGGCACGAGAATTTCGGAAACTGCAGGACTTGACAGGTGTTCGAGGAGTGCTGTGGTGAGTGTCTTCAACAAGTGGCGAAACCAAGGTGAAACGATGTCCAAACGTCGAGGTGTTGGGCGCCCCTCAGCTCATTACATATGTCAGACGTTGTAGGCTGAGCAGACTGGTAAAACAGGACAGGCAGAGAACTGCTTCGGAACTAACATCAGAGTTTAATGCTGTGCCAAGTACAAGTGTGTCGGAACAAGTGTTGTAAAATTTCCGGAAATTTTGAACCTGTTGGTAAAAAACCGTTTTTTTTTTTCATTTCTTTCCGAAAAATTGGAAACATTGAAAAAAATAAAAAATGTTTGTATTAGATTAATTTTACTGGTAATGATATCCTTTTTTTTCAAACGCGTGAAAAATATAAGTTCAAAAATTTTAATATTGCGAATATTAAAATATAGCACTCGAAAATAAAACTATTCCAATTATTATCTGTATTAAAATACTAGATTTACGCGTATATATTTGTCCCCACAGAAAACTTTATATGTTTGTCTCCAGTCCTTTCGACATTGAGATATTAAACCCACAAGCGCTAGAAACGTGCAAGTTTCATTGGTCGATTCCAAATTTTGGGAAAATTGTCCAGTTCTCATGAATATTTAAAAAAAAACATGATCACTAGTTCTTTATTAATTTTTAGGGGTACACTGGAAGTACTGATTTTTTAAAAAAATAAAGCTTCATACCCTACCAGTTATATATTCCAACATAATGAAGGATAACCATTTCTCCAGTCTGAGATGAATCTTCATTGTTTGGACAGTTTTTTTTAATGAACTCCGTATATAACTGCCATAATTAATTGTGTGTGTAATTTATTCACATATTACGTAATGCATGCAAAAACAAAGAAAACACTGGTCATATATGAATTAGAAATTCCAACCACAAGTTGGCTCAAATCTTGCAAACGGTGCGAGATATGAAAAAAAAAAATAGTCGAAAAAATTTCCCCTTTATGATACCCCTTGCTGAATTTTATGAAGGCGTTCTTCACTTGTATCTGTAAAGGGACATGTACAGATATGAGGAATGACAAGGAGATTCATGCTCATATGTGAATGATGCGCAGAGTAGAGAGCGCAGGTTCAGCTAGTTGAAAATTAATAGTCTGCAATTATTTCTATTATGGCCTTTATTCGTGGTTGTGCATTAATTACAGAAGTTACAGTTACAGTTACACACAGTTACATGCATTAATTACAGTTACATATAAGCCTACCAACATGAAGTGTTCTGTTGCAACAAATAGGTCTCCTGAATAAAACTGAATTCTCAATATGCTCTTTAATCTGGTGAAGTTTAGTTAATTTTAAACGAATTACTTGTTAAGAGAAAGAGTAATAGGCAAATTCACTAATACTCATGCACTAAAACGTATAATTACTATTATTTAATATTTTAATATAGACACTTATACAAACTTTATGTACAAAATCCTGTATGTAAACAAATAAATGTTTTTAGTGCTACAGATTATCTATTACAATCAAAATGAAAGTAACTATGTTTCTAAATTAATAACTCTTGAATCATCAGACTGACTTCGATAAAATTTTCAACAAAAATGAAGTTCGGGATGATTTTTATCATTTTACTTTGAAGGTGCAACTTGACGGAAGGGGAGAGGGGAAAATTACACATTAGTGTCGAATCCACAATTTTCGTTGTCGCTGAAACGAACAATGACACTTCCGATGCCATTTAAATCAAAATTCAGCCTCACAACTTGTAAGAGAGAGGAGATATATAAAAATTATTCAAAATGAGTTATATTAGTGTCAAATCGATAGTTTTCGGGGTCGCCAAGATGAATAGTGACACTTCCGGCTATTTAAATCCACATTCAGCTCCGAAACTTGGCGGAAGGGAGAATATATATATATATATATATACAGGGGTGTAGCCAGCAGGTTAATGTAGGGGGGGCCCGTCGTTTTTCAAGGGGGGCCAAGCCAAAAAAAATCTGTTGCAGCTGGTGTTTTTAAGGCCTGAAAAAACCCGGAAAATTTTGGTTTCCTTCCGGAATACTAAAAGCACTGCTTTTTAAGATTATTATTATTATTATTATTATTATTATTATTATTATTATTATTATTATTATTATTATATTTATTATTATTATTATTATTATTATTATTATTATTATTATTATTATTATTATTATTATTATTATTATTATTATTATTATTATTATTATTATTATTATACTTTTTCTCCATGAATTATATTCCAGATAGTTTTTATTATATTTAACTCAGAACTACTGTCCCGGACCAAATGTTATACTTTTGTGCGTAAATATTTCAGTTTAAGCCTTTGTACACAGAACCTATCTACATAAGATTGATTTTCTTTAAAATTGCACTTAATTTCTTAAAGATTTCCTAACAAAAATATTTATTTATTATTCGTGACTGAACAAACATTTATTTTATTAACAGCTATATCTTACTTCCTGTTTTACACCAAGTAGCATTTTTAAAAAAGCGAATGAAATCCAGACTGAAAAATTGAATAAAAACTTTGTTTTTCATCAAATTTTCCATATGATAAAAAATATGTTTTATAAAACACGAGATAGAGCATATAAAAATATAATGTACTGTACTTACAAATTAATTTAGTACCAATGTTTTATGGTAGTATTTATAGTACCTTGTTAAAACGTTTGTCATCAAACTGTCAAATATAAATCGCAGTAAATTGTGTAATCTGCTGTCACAAAAAAAGTATACCATGCTACTTTCCGATCGGTATAAGGAAGAGATACCATCAGCGGCGTAGCGAGCATTACAAGATTGGGGGGGATGAAACTTGACATTGCCAAGTCTTGATTTTAAAAATTGCCAAGTCTTATTAAAAAATGAAAAGTGTTTTGAAAATCTTAGTCTCACTTGTACCAACCCTGTGGAAATCTATTACAGCAACCTTATTTTCATATTCGTCCCATTCCATGCCTCGTCTGAGGTACGAATACGAACAGCCCTTGTTCCACTTTGGAGTGCAATTTTACACCTTAACTCAGGATCATTATTACCATGCACGATGAACAACTGCTAATTTGACAACTTATGGCTAGGTTAGATAATCCGCGTCACCCAATCCTCACGAGAACCTCTAAAGCTATAATCTGTTGTAGAAATGCATTAAAAAACGTAGAATAAGGTAGGCTATATTTACTGCTTATTATATAGGGACATATAATTTTCATAAACATTCAATTGAGGAGTTCAGTGACAGACCAGGCTAACCTGCACACAAATACCTCCTTAGCTCATCTACGTACTTCATATTTTAAGGACGTTTGCTAAAACGCCGGATCTTGTTGGGTAGGGTGCGGAAAAAGGCTCTGGCAGAGAAGTGGGAGAAAGCCTGAGAGAATGTCTTTGTAGAATGATTTTCTACCAAAATGAATAATGTATGTCGTTAGAGAAGATGCAAATGCACTATAATTCATATTATAATATGAGATTTGATTCTACAAAAAATTCATTATTTATTATCGAATTGAAATAGTGAAATTTATTGTGAAAAACAATGTGCGAAATCCTTGAGGAACAGGGGAATTCCCCCACTGAATATTTTTGGACAAAATTCCCTCACTAAATCGTTGCTGGGGGGGATAATACACTGAAATGTCAGAAGTTTCCAAAGTAATTACCGTAATTCATATGTAATCAACGTGTATTTCATATTTAATTATTAGATGAACTAGTGATCAGCGGTATACTAGTATAATTCCTAACTTTGTATAATTTACTACTTCTGGATGCCTAAATACGTGAACTTTCTATATCGAAACTTTAAAGCATAAAAGTGCGCAAAGTTTTTTTTTTTTTTTTTTTTAACTTCAGTCCTCGTCTTCTCCCACTTCGATTTCATGATTTCGCACTCTGATGAAATATATTAAATACCGGCAGAAAAAATACTAATATATAACCTCCCTTTTAGGCGCCCCTCTAAGCACGCACCCGGAGCACGTGCCTCGCTTCCTCCCCCATAGTTGCGGCCCTGTGAGCTACATATGTAATGCTTTGACTTAAGAAAGAAAGAATTGCAATTTTTGTTTTACTTTCGAAAGAAGCAATTACAGGATTAAAAATAAGATAGGAAAGGCAACATATTTGTATGAAAATGAAGTGAAACACATACCGGTCTATTTTTTCACCCAGCAGACGTTTTGAACCCCAAAATGTGACTTTTGAAATCTTGGACTTAGGTTCACAGTGGAAGCGACGAAATGACTTGACTCCAGTGCCGTGCCGTGGTAAGTCAGCGCCCGGGGAGAGTATACGACGGTGCAGCCGTACATATGGGTGAGATCGACAGACCAGCCGCGAAGCGCCACCATGCTTGGCGCGAAGCGGTAGAAAATTTTCAAAATTAAACCCTGCTTTCTCTTGATTTTGAGCACTTTTAATTACTTTTTTCCTTGCATTTAATACATGTGTACGCACATGCATTTTTCTCCCGAAGTTTGTGCCCCTTTACATCTGAACCGGGGTGGTCGCCCCACCCCAAGGCACGGCACTGCTTGACATTCATTGTAGCTTTTCTCCCTACCGAACAACACCCCCAAAAATCTAATGTGATACCATTCCTAAAACACATTTTGTTCAATTCTCTCTACTCGAAAAGCCCTGTAAATAGAGTCTTACTGCAAAACAACTGAAATAATCTATTGTTTTCCTCCGTATTAATATGATCACTTTTTGTTCAAAGGGAAAGAAAGGTCTATTCACACACAAAGCAGACACGGTTACATAATATATTCACTCTGGTATCAAAATATACTTCCCTTTGATATTTTACTATTAGGAAAAAACTCTTAAATTTATCAAATTTACATACTATACATAGTAAAAAGTTTATATTAAACAGTCACTGACTTGTTCTTATTTTATTAATAGGCCTATTAATTCTTATTATTCTCTTATTAATCTCCACAATCTGCGTGTTGTCTTGTATACGCTCTTGTATCAAATGCTTTTGCGCCCAATGCTCTACCTGCAACCGAAACGTTTTTGATGTCTGTCTTTGTTTTAATTTTGCACGCCACCTCTATTCAGCTTTTGTCAGTGGTACAATTTCCCGATTTTTCATTAAAGATTCTTCAAAATGTTTAGGAATATCAAATGAACAAAAGTGAAGTGTGATCACTTGCAGAGTCGGATTTAGGTTTAGTGGGGCCCTAAGCTGTTGAAGGTAATGGGACCCTTTACGTATCCAGTGAACGTACGCACCCTGTATACAGAAATGGATAAACTAATGATATTTTAGGAAGCAACCTAGCAGAAGGGGCACCATCACTTACATCATAGTAGCCTACACAACAGTAAGCACTGTTGCTACGTCCTACGTATATGTAAATTTTATTTTATTGATTGATTTTCTTATACATTGGAAATGGATA
Source organism: Thermobia domestica (assembly GCF_964235325.1). NCBI lineage: Eukaryota > Metazoa > Arthropoda > Insecta > Zygentoma > Lepismatidae > Thermobia > Thermobia domestica. The sequence continues at coordinate 303,205,439 of NC_137460.1, read as the reverse complement.
TCCAGTTTTCTTCAGGTTTCCGGGGCCTACAAGACAGTGGGGGCCTAAGCTATAGCTTGTTTAGCTTGTAAGTAAATCCGGCACTGATCACTTGCAACAAGTAAAGAAGTTTTCAACGAATACCGGTATATCAATTTATTTCAAGATAGGAAACTACACAAAATTTATTCCAAGTCTATAAAAGAACTGATCATGATTAGCAGCACGAACAAAGCGGCATTCTTCAAATTGCCAACTAGGTATTTTAATTTGCCAACTTGTTAAGAAATTGAGAACTTTTTGGGGGGGGGGGAGCTCCACCCTTACCCCCCTTAACGACGCCCCTGGATACCACACTATTTTTCGATCGGTATGGTAAAATTGTATTTTCCATACTATTTTACCGAAAATTATCAATTATATGTAAACTTTGTTATTTTTAAATGACTAAAGCGAGGTAATCTTACGATGATGTTTTATAAGCTGGTCATTTGGGGGGCCAAGAACTCATTTGGGGGGACGGGCCCCGGTGGGCCCCCCGTGGCTACACCCCTGTATATATATATATATATATATATATATATATATATATATATATATATATATATATATATATATATATATATATATATATATATATATATATATATATATATATATCGATTTTTCTGTCAGTACGCAACGGTATGGCATACTGGCACTTTTTAATGGTAGTGAAATATGTCCTTTTCTGTCTTAAAAATGGGTTGACAAGAAATTTAAAAAGAAATACCAAATAGTAAAAATATAGGTTTATTTGAAATCAGAGTTTTTGTTTGTTTGTTTGTTTTCGTTTTCCTTTTTCTTTCAGGAGAAAAAGCTGCAAATCTTTGTTCCTTCTTGAAGCCAGTTAATAATATGCAGGGATCTTTCCCTCGCTGGTTTGTCCTCGAGCTTCCCTTTGTTCATTCCTTTTTCGCACAGTAATATAAACCATAAAGGCTCTGAACCGACCAGAAGAGACTAATGTCTCCTAACAAATTTGTCTGTCGCTTATTCAATGGCCATTCAATGGAAAGTTGAGGGTTGAATTCCTGAGATAAATAAAGCAATAAGGCAAAAGTCAGATTCTCTCTCTCTCCCTCTCTCTCTCTCTCTCTCTCTTTCACAAATGGGCATTCACTAAATGAAAATGTGCTTTGAAGATGCAGCATTCAATTGTATATACAAGCCGGCTACGAGTCTTTTCTTTGGCCACGTGTGCAGTCCAAACTACCCTTTTCTCCCACCAATTTTAGAATTTAGGATTTAGCTTCTTAGAGAAAGTGTAGCAGTAGTAAGGGCCTGACTTGGCCTAACTCTCGATTATCCAATTTTGGGTCTCCATGGACCATAACGAATGAATCAGGGATGCTTTGGCACCGGCATTGCGTCACCTATTGAAATTTTGCTTATGCTTATTCAGGAGCCGCACGTTGGTGTAAATGAATCAGAGGTACCTTGGTCAGGCTATGACGTCATTGAATTGGGAGTATTGGATCAGAGGTCATGATGATTCTTTAAAATTACTAAAAATATGATCTTGATGATTCATTACGTTATGAAATAGTACAGGTTTACGAATGTTTTCGTTCCCTTTTATGGCATAAAATTTGGAGATTGTTATCCATGGACTAACACGGGTGCAAATGAAATCTTTAGTTTTACGTCCCACGATTATGCCGGTTAGGCTAAAGGCCCATACAGCAGAAGTGAACGCTCTACCACTGAGCCACCGCACCTCTACTGGTATGAATGAATTAGAGGTAGTTGGTTCGAGCTAATATGTTCGTTTGACGTCACTGAACTGTGATTTTTAGCTTGGAGCTTATGATGGCTTGTTTCGTTTCCTTTTATGGGTATAAAATTACCAAAACAAGGTTTGATTTCTTTCTTGATGACCTATTACATTATGAATTAGTAGACCCCAGTAATAGTATAAATTAGTATTAATATGAAACTCGAAAACTTTGGAGTTCCTTTGTGGCTAACCGGTTAGCGTATGCGCCTTTAACGTGGGAGACCAGGGTTCGATTCCGGCAGGAGCTCATGCGGTTCGGATTGTTATCCCTTTGATGAGATGGACTAACACTGGTGCAAATGAAATCTTTAGTTTACGTCCCACGATTAGGCTAAAGGAGACGGTGACGATGAGAAAGGAATGAAAGTGTGGGAGAAAAATGGAGCATAATGTTGTCCACCACAAAACTATTTTCTCGGGGGTTTGAACCAGGACCCCATACAGCAGAGGTGAACGCTCTACCACTGAGCCACCACGTCTCTTACTGGTGCGAATGAAGTAGAGGTATTTGGATTGAGCTAATGTGTTTGTTTGATGTCCGGGGTGACCCTATTTCACTTTTGGGACCCCCACACATGGACCATAGCGAATGAGATAGAGATGTATTGGTTCGGGATTGCATTACCTATTGAAATTTTTGCTTATGTTTAGTCAGGGGGCAGGGGTCACTCAGGACACATAAGATCACCTTGATTTACATCAGGAGTTGGGGGGCGGGAGGGGAGTATCGGACCTCGTTCCCTTTGATGATTATTGATTTTGGAGCCTTATTACGTTATATGGAGGCGTATTTAAAATTATTTCCTTAAATTTGATAAGTACTTTGTGATCCACTTTGTTCCGCTTCAGGGGTGAACATGGATACCTTGCAATCGTTCCGAGTTCGATTCTTGGCGCTAGTTTAGGAAATGTTGAATTTAACGTCCCCCCGTGAAAACGATGGTGATGAGAAATGATAGGACGAAACAGGGGAAAACATGTTCCCTTTTTAGGGGTACAAAATTGCCAAAATATAAACGTAAGCAATACGTTGTACCACGTGTTTGGTCTTTTGGCCCAATTTATCCTCTTGGATGAGGTCCTATTACCTTATATAGTTATATGGGCGTATACAGGGGTTCATTATCTTTCATAAGATATGGATATATTTGTGCACCCCTTTAAAATTTGGGTGGAGTACTTTGCTCCACACCCTTCAATTTTGGAAATTGCCCAATTTAAACATTTGGTATAATAGTATAGGGCTCTAATATATATTATTATAAATTT